>NW_023601212.1:4253928-4295111 GCF_014898055.3 Talpa occidentalis | reverse complement strand
GTTTTTGTGTGTATTTTCCAGCTAAAATACTCAGAAGTGAGACAATTGGATCAATAGGGAACTTATATTAGTTATTTTACATATTGCTTTCCATAATAGATGCACAATTTTACATCCACCAACACTACATAAATAAGTGTTTTCCACTTCTGGCGGGACACGGTGAGCTCAGTGACCAGTGACCAGATGGCTTCGTAATGGATCCCAGAGCAGGGAAAGGACGGTGGGACAGAGAACACAGCACTACTTTGCAATGTATCAAGCAGACTTGCAGCATTAGCAACCCGGGTCCCTCAGTGGACAGCAGGGCAGGTGGCTGTGGTGGTCATTGCCTGTGGCCACAGCGGTGCAATGGGCACGCGGCCCATCAGGTGCCGCCTTCATATCCAGGCCAGCTGAGTCCAGAGATGGAACCCTGTGGACTAGACCCAGCTCCAGTCACCAGGAGACTTGATCAGTGGCAGGAACAACCTGAAGGAGGTGGGGAGGGAGATGAGGACAATTGAAGACCAATTGGAGCTTCTGTGGAGGGAGGAGGGAGGAGGTGGAGGTGACAGAGTTCACTTCTCAACAAACTAAGATAATACTTAAGTCCCAGAGTTCCCGCTGCCCACCTCACGCCAAGGTAAACTAGAAGAGAAGCAGTCAACTCTGACCCACTATAAACCTGGCAATGAGGTGACATAAATAATTAGAAATCAAGGAACATCTGAGCACGAGAAGGAAAAAAAGCATCAGAACAGAAATTCTGACTCATATACAGGGGAGAGAAGCAGAGGAGTCTCAGTGACTTGAAGCAACAATATTAAATACACCGTGAGTTATGGGAGGTGACTCAGGGCAGACAGGCAGCTGCGAGACCTTAGAGAGAAGATAAAGAACCAGAGAGTCTTCACCAAAGAGATGACAAGATTAAGAGAACACAAAAGAGTCTCTGAATGCAAATGAACACAAATATAGAAAGTGTTTTAGGTAGAACTAAAATGGCAAACAAAATAACTTCAGAGCTTGAGGATCCAAATGTATAAATCACATAATTAGGAAACAGAGAGAAATAAGACAGACACGGGAAAGAAGGAAACACTACAGAAAATGTTAGACTCAACTGGAAGTGGAAACATAGGGATAGTGGATAACCCAGAAGATGAAGGAGAAGGGAGGAGGGACACTCTTCAAAAACATCATTGCTGAGAATTTTCCAAACCTAAAGAATGAAAGAAGCATGAATGTCCAGGATGTAGTGATAACACCCAAATTTCAAAGTGAAAATGACCTTCACCGTGACATCCCACTGTGAATTATAAAAAGTCAGAAAAAGGAGAAGAATTTATAGAAGACCTGAAGAAGAGTGAATTGCAAATGCATCTAAATTAGGTTTTCCTCAGATTTTTCCGCAGTCACCCTCCAGGACAGGAGAGGAAGGAAGTGCTCATAATCCTAAACACAAGGACACTCCTAAATCCAAGAACACTCCACCCTGCAGATTATTCAAATATGAATGTGAATAAAAGCTTCCCCAGGTAGAGAAGTCAAAGGAGTTTCTCACTGTAAGGTCTGCATGTCTGACCATAGAAGCTAAACAAGAGTTCTGGAGTATTATGGGTCAGCAACAAAGAACCCAACTGAAGGAAGTAAAGACAGAGTCAGGGATGACACTAATGGATACTTTGTTTTGACTAGATTTTCCCTCAGATATACTGTAATTGTTTGCTTTTACCTGACACGGTTGTACATATTTTTTCCTTCATTTCTTTTTATTATTTTGTAAATGCCCAATTTCTTGATTGAAACATTTTATTAAAGAAAAATTCAGGCACACCATGCTTCTCTTAATATGGAACTCATTATACAGAACAGTTAAAAATAATTAAGGAAATACAGAAAACATATTAATAATGTATAAAAGAGTGATATCAAACTCTGCTCCTAAGACAAACCACAGATTATCTCTGACTGACTGAGGACAGGATCATGACTTAATCTGTGGACTGTGAGCCCTGCTGCCCCCGACCAGACGATCTGAGGAAGCGGCCCCCATCACGTTGGAGTTGCTCTGCAGCTGAAGATCCTCACCAGGGCCTGCTTTATGTCCCTGTTTCTGAGACTGTAGATGAAGGGGTTCAGCATGGGGGTGACCACTGTGTACATCACCGAGGCTGTTGCACTGTCCCTGGAGTCGTGGGTAGCAGCAGAGCTGAGGTACACGCCAAATGCTGTCCCGTAGAACAGGGAGACCACGGAGAGGTGAGACCCGCAGGTGGAGAAGGCTTTGTGCCTGCCGCTCGCTGAGGAGATTTTCAAAACAGAGGATACAATCTTAGAGTAAGAGAAAATGATGCCGCTGAGAGGAATGGCCCCCAGAATCCCCACTGCCAAATATATCACCAGCTCATTGAGGAAGGTGTCAGAACAGGCAAGCTGGATCACCTGGTCCAGTTCACAGAAGAAGTGAGGCATTTGCAGCTGTGAGCAAAAGGACAGTCTCAAAACCATTAAGCTGTGTAACAGAGAATGCAGAAGACTTAACACCCAGGATGCAAGAAGCAGGAGGCCGCAGAACTGGGGGTTCATAATGACCATGTAGTGCAGGGGATGGCAGATGGCCACAAACCGGTCATAGGCCATGGCTGTCAAGAGGAAGTGTCCACTCCTGCAAAAGTAAGAAGAAAAACACCTGGCTGAGGCAGCCCGCGTAGGTTATGGCTTTGTTCTGTGTCTGGATGTTCAGCAGCATCTTGGGGACGGTGGTGGAGGTGAAGCAGATGTCGGCAAAGGACAGGTTGGCGAGGAAGAAGTACATGGGGGTGTGCAGGTGGGGGTCCGTGACGATGGCCAGGATGATGAGGAGATTGCCAGTGACCGTGACCAAGTACATGGCCAAGAATGCCCCGAAGAGGAGGGGCTGCAGCGAGGCCTCTTCTGAGAGCCCCAGGAGGGTGAACGCTGTGGGGTGGGTTTGGTTTCCTGGCGCCAGGTCGCTGGTGAGCCTGGGGGATGGGGACAGAAGTGATGTCAACTTAACCACAGCAGAGCCATCAAGAAAGAGTTTAAATGGGGTGATTTTATTTTAAATACATTCAGTTAATGAATTTGATGTTATAGACCTAGTGCCTTTTACCTGAAATTTTCAAGGCTGTTCATGACCCATCAACTCTTGATGCTGAAAATAATTTCCCATTCTTACCTATAATGCAAACATTTTTCCAAGTCAAAATTTTCTTTTAATATATTGTATGATTTTCTTTAAATACATTTAACCAATTATACAAGTATTGTTGGAATCATGGAGAAAAAGCAATGAGACTGACTCTGAAAAATCCTCGTCCTAGGGCCTCCCGGGTGGCCTAGAGGTCCAGACTCAGTGCTACCATCAGGACAGCCTGAATTCGATCCCCAGCCAGGGAGCTGACCCACATGTCAAAAAATAATGACAAGCTGAGAAAGAAAGACAGGGAAATGCTAAAATAGTTGTGGAGAACACCCAAGAGGAATTTCATATCCTGAGATACATCCATTAGGGGGTGAGACTGAGTTTACATGAATGAAGTAGAATAGAACAAGTAAAGGCCGTAGGAAAATGTCTGAGTGCATTGTCTGAACACATCAGGACAGTGATTTACAGTTCTCTTCCATCAGTTGTGTGTACGTGTGTACATGTGTACATGTGCATGTGTGTGTGTCGTTTTTGTATGTTTGTGCGCGTAGGTAGGCTACATCACAGAGTAAAGACAGGTCTGACTTTAGGCCACAGTAAGAAGAATCTGGCATCATTGCATACAGGAGAGAAGTATTTAAAAGTCAGTTCTTGCTAATGAGGAGAGACCCTGTGAGTGAGGCCCCAACTGAAGAGCCAGGCCGGGTGGAGAACAGTTACCTTGGACACCAGGGCCCCCAGGCCGACGGACACGCTGTCACTCCACTCGCCTGTGGTGGGGTTGACAGTGGGATCCTGATCTGAGTGTTGTTTTTGTACCTGTTCCCACTTATGTGACCACACACTGTTATGATGCAGTAGCGTCTGAGATTGTCCCTCATCTGGTTTTTCGTTTTTGTGGAATCACTTCATTTGCTTTCCTTGGGCTTTAGGTTTTGATCTCTCTTTGACACAGATAAACTGTTCCTTGTTTTGCTCCTCATCCAACAAGCAGTGTCCTCCCCAGACAATATTCCATAAAATCCTGCTTGTGCCCCAACAGTCTGTCCCTTTCCTCCGTGTTGTTTATTCCTGAGACCATCATATCCCACATGCGCGGTTTCCTTGTACTCAACCCTCTCTGTCATAACGTAACATCCACATGAGCTGGTACACCAGCTAGTTTGCCCACTTTTGTGATATTAATATACAAACTATGTCAAGGAATTTTAGTTCATAAAATAAATGGAACAGCAAAAAATATATAGCCTGGTTAAATGTAGTGGGATCAGCATGAATGCATTAAGCACAATGGAGCACAAATCTAAGACTTTGTGAAGAGAAGATATAACAAGAACTTCGTCACATCCACTGGTTCTCTAAAACGTAACATGGCAGAGTTGAAAATGAAAAACAGGAATGACACTTATTCCAAAGCACTGAAAAATGCAGATCTAAAGCTATCATTTCTCTCTAGATAAACAAAAATGGATTCCAATATGCTTGAGGAAAATATTATTTGTCATTTGAATACAGAAGAGTGTGATCCAGGAGATGGGAAGGTGGGGGCTGTTTTTAGTAACAAATTGGCTGCCCAGTGTCCCTTTGTCTCTCTTGTATGCAGAAGCTTTTCAGTTTATGTAGCACCACCTGTGGCTTCCTGCTTTTTCATGTCACAAGGAAGTCATTGCCTATGCAAATACCAGAGAGCACCTAAATATGTGTTTTCCAGAGGAGACAACTAGATGCTCAGCAAGCACATGATGGGGTGCTCAGGATCACTCACCAAGGAAATGCAAATCCGAACCAGGAGCCTCACCTCACAGCTGCTGACAGAGCTCCCTGGGAGATCAGCACTGGGGTGGGGCGCAGAGAACCTTCGGGTGCTGTCGGTGGGCCAATACATTGCTTCATCCAGGGTGGGTGAGACAACAGAGGCGCCTCAAAATAGCAAAGTTAGACTCCCACGTGCTCTCTTCATACATGTACCAAGGCAATGAAATCAGGACATTGAAAAGCTATCCGCACCCCCTTGCTTTTGAGCCAAAATAGAAATAACCTATGAATCTATCAGTGGACACATTAAGAAAATAAGGGGCAAACATACAGATATAAAATATGTATTCACAATACATGTACACAATTGCTCTTCACTGACCCAGTGAATATACATGGATTATGTAAAACATATGTAATTCACGCACAGGATATTGTGTTGTTATAATACACATTCTATATAGTAAAATATCAAATAATATCCAGTCAAGAGAAGGAAGGACACCCTGCCCTTTGTGACAACCTGAGCACCTAAGAACGTTGTGCCACGTGACAGAAGAGAGAAACTACAGACGCTGGACATGACTTCTGTGTGTGCCCTAAAACAGACTTAAATAGCTTCCATGGACCAGGGTGGGGAATTTGGAAGAGGTTACTTCAGGACACAAACCTGAAACTGGTGGGTGAATAAGGTTCTGGAATCTATCACATTGTGACAGAGTCAACAGTATTTTCTTACAACATTCAAAGTTATCGGGAGATTATTTCTTAATAATTTTGTGACAAAAATAAATATTAATTGTGTGTATGGTTGGAAGTGTCAGCTAGTGCTCCAGGGGTCATCATATTACAATATATAAATATATGAAATCAACATGTTTTTCTCCAACTTTCACAAATCAACATGTTTCATGCCAATTAAATCTCAATGAAAATACATCAAATCAAATCACAAAAGTGAGGAGGCAGAGGAATGAGGGAAAGCAGATGTGACGTGAACACAATGTGTGTAATATATTATTACCACTAAGAATGCAAGAAACAGCCGATGTTTCAATACATAGTGGGACACAGTAGATCAACTGAGCCCCGCAAAATGGAAAGCTTTTAAACATTTTGCCCAAAAGCCTATGTATATGTGGGAGAATTAAGTGCAAAACACTTATTTTGAAAAACTCCAATTCTGTTTGAATATATGAATCACAAACCAGAATAAAAATGCAGGCCCTAAGTAAATAAATTGTAGGAATGAGTGCAATTTATAATTGAAAAAACCAAAAACCTAACAAGGAAAACTATGCAGACTTGCCAGGAATAGAGTGGTTGCAGAGTAAAGCTCTTTAGTCTCCCCCAACTGACATTAAAGAAAAAGGATGACTTCTGTGAGCACCTGCTATGAGGGAACACGACACACTGTTCCTCTCCTCAGCTGCTCTGGATCTTTCTAATACAGCTCACCTGCTCATACACCCCCTCCTAAAAATGAGCTCCTCACTTCAGTGCCGACCCCATCGCATTTAATGCTCTATTTTCCTGCTGCCTTAATGTCAAACCTACTTGGCTGTGTCCTAATTTTGCTGGAACCACGTTAAGCCTCTCACTCCCCCTTCAGTCTCATCCAAACAGATTTTCATTCCTGTCTCTTCACTGTCAGCACCATCTCTGTCTCTGTATGTGTTTTTAAAATATTTTATTTTTTATAATTCTTTCATCATTTTTCATCTTTGCACAATGTATGCATTTTCTTTTGGTTATATTCCCCGTACAATTGCACCCCCCCCCTTATTTTGACTCTAGTCCTTCCTCTCCCCGCCCCTTTTATTGTTGAGTGCAGTGGACAGTTTTGGGTCACAAATTAATCAAATTAATTATAAATTGATATGGGAACCTCTTGTCCCTGGGCCTGGTTTGGTCTCTGTGACCTGAGGCAGAACTTCTCAGTTTGCATTTTCCCTGGATCTGTCCCAAGTGCCTGCTGGGCTCTGAGACTCACCTGGGTGGGGGCTGTGAGGGGGGCTTCTCCATGTAGCGTCTGAGTCCCTCCTGGACGCTTGAAGATGGATCTGGGCTGTGTCACAGACAGGATCTCAGGAGGGCGCCAAGGGCTGGTCCCTGGGCAGAGGTCGGGCTCCACAGACAGGAATCATGTCCTCTCCGGTCCCGGGTTGGACAGTCTGAGGGACCGAGGGAGACAGGATATTTACCGCCCTCCACGCGGTCTCATTAGCCACACCTCACTCTCCTGCTCCAAGCTCTGAGCCCATGATTTCCCTGTGGACACTGGACTGGACAAAGGAAAATTTCTTAATGATTCTCTGATCCCGAAAGACTAGATTAGATGTCAAGTGCATCCAATTTTAGTTACTCCTTTTTCATGAACTCCTGCACCTTCCAGAGCTGTAACCACCCAGCACCTTATTCTCACTCTGTGTTCAAGTTTTCAGTATGTCTGTGACTGAGGAGCCCGTCTTGACTTGTCCTGGATCATTAAGGCACAAATGTGGTATAAGCACAGACAACCCCACACCACCCCCGCCTCAATATGTCCAATAGTGCTATTCCTCTCTCATAAAGCAGAGAACCGAGTTCCTCTATATAAAACCTTAGCCACCACACTCCTTGTTTTCATGGCACTGTTGCAAAAGCAAATGAAGGGCCTCCCCTGTGGCTCAGCAGTTGAGCGCTGGGCTGTGAAGCTGCCCGCAGCCTTTGCAGCGCTGTTCGATCCCCGGCCGCCAGCAAGGGTCCCACATGGCGCGCAGACCACTCCTGCCGCACCCGCTGCTCCCCTCAGCAGTGTACTTCGTCAGTCTGCCTGTTCTTTTCCCCGCTCTGGCTCTGGTGAATCCTCTTCACCCTCCCGCGCTCTGACTGTACCCGGTGCTTGTAGAAATAAATAAATAAATCTTTTTAAAAAAGGCAAATCGGAATTTCTTTTTTGTTTTTATTGTGATGTGTCTACAGCAGCCTTACGTTTGAAACTCCAGAAGGAAACGACTGTGTTCCTAACCAGCTAAATGTGCAGGTCCAAAGAGTAAAGATTTTTGTAACTGCCGCACTCACTCTGAAGCCCGTGCCCCTCCTCGGCCCCCCAAAGATCAGGCATGTGTCCTGCTTAGCAGCACAGAAAGTGCTAACACCCCGCACCACTGCCAGCACAGGGGCAGCTCTAACAAAATTCCTCCCCTGTCACGGGCATCACCGTCCTCTCAGGGCACCGTCCTCACCCCCAGCCACAGTTGTCTCAGCAACCTCTAAATCTGCGCATACCTCACTGCCAGAGCAGGTCCGTGACAGCCCCAGTGAGGCAGGAGCAGGCAGGACAACAAACTCCAAGTGAGGGTCTCCCGCTGCTTTTCTTGCAGCCTGAGGAAGCGCTTGTAGTTACTTTTGAAGGACACATCTCAGTACTGAAAGTTCTTTTGGAGACAATCGATTTTCCTTAACTTTCCTGTCCTTAATGTCTACTGTGTTGCCACAAAACACAATAGGGATGTTCTCACACCCTGTACCAGATTTTTTCAAGTTTGGCACATTTTTGGAACTAACATTTTACATCTGTCATTCTAATGGCACATTGGGCTTGCACCAATAGCCTCTCTCCATCCACCAATGTCTCCTCACCAGCTGGGTGCCACACTTGAGCTTGACACATCACTGTGTGTGTAGAACAGGAGAGGAAGGACCTCAACACCCCAGGTTCTTTGTATGTCTTTTATTGTAGAACTATGCTGTGCAAATATATCCTCCCTTTAGTAGGCTGTCTTAGTGTTGTAGTGATGTTTTCTTGTACTGCACAGAACATTTTGTTTTATATACTCCCAATTATTTATGTTCCCCTTTGTTTCCCTTGCTGCTGGAGATGATTCCACAAACACATCTGAAATTTATATTGTACAGTGTTTTGCCCAAGTTTTATTCTATGTGTTATGGGTTTGGGCCTTACATCAAAACTTTTATTCATTTGTTTTTTTTCTTTAATATTTATTTATACATTCAAGAGCTGGGGTACAAGCCAGAGATGTGGGGGGTAAGGGGATTCACCAGAGACAGAGCGGGGAACAGAATAGGCAGATTGACCAAAATACACTGCTGAGGGGAGCAGTGGGCGAGACAGGAGAGGTCTGCCACGCCATGAGGGTAGCTCCCTGGCTGGCCGGGGATTGAACTCATGCTGCAGTGGCTGTGGATTTTTATAGTGCAGTGCTTAACCCCTTGTACCACCAGGGAGGCCCAAAACTTTTATTCATTTGAATTGATTTTTGTGTGTTTGCAGATAGAGTCATCTAGTTTCATCTTTTGCGTTGTGCCCAGTGTTCCCAATACCATTTCCTGAAGAGGAGCCTTGCTCCGGTGTATGTTCTTGGCTCCTATTTTGTAGAGTAACTGTTCCTATATGTCTGGTTTGTTTCTGGGTCTTGATTCTATCCCATTGGTCTCTGTGTCTGTTATTGTTCCCAGATCATTTTAACTATCCAGTATTGTTTTACTTATTATAGCTTTATTGTATAGTTTGACTTCTGGTATTGTGATAATGACATTTTTTCCCTTCTTTGTCAGTTGCTTTGTTTTCCGGGTCTTTGGTGGATCCATATGAATTTCTGTAATGTATGTTTTATTTCTTAAAGTGTGCCATTGATAAATTTCATTTGTTGCATTGACTCTGTGTTAGTGCTTTGTGTAGGGTGTTCATTGTGACCACATTGATTCTTCCAGTCCATGAGCAAGAATAACTTTCCATTTCTCTGTGTCTTTTTGTATCTCTTTTGACAGAGTCTTATAGTTTTCTTTATACATGCCCTTCACATACTCTGTTACGTTTACTAAGTAGGTATTTAACTTTTATTTAATTTAGTGTGATTGTAAGTGGGATCATTTTCTTAATGTTTTCTCTTCTATCTCATTGTTTATACATAGGAAGGCAGCTGATTTTGTTTGTGTTTATATCCTGCCACTGTAACTAAACTTGTTCATTGTTTCAGTTCGATCCAACATCTATGTATACTAAAAACCCTAAAAACAGACATAAATGGAACTCATCCTAAACAATAAAAACTCTTTCTAGGTATTTATTTCTCAAACATCCATCTGAATGTTGGTTTTTTATTCCCACACTATCATACTCAAGAAAACAGACTTAGGACCATCTTTTTTAAATATAAGAAAGCAGTTGAAGCTTGTGCAATCTTTTGTGTATTATGTATGAAGGGACCCCTGAGGTATGTGTGCCTAATTTTGTATGGCTTTTCTAATTTAGTAATTTTACATTTTATTTTGTACCGCAAAAACACTTCATTATTCACTTTGAAATGTTAAGTTAATTTTAATACAAAGCTATTTATTAAAGGAGACACTCCCATTAAATTCTTTCCATTTCCCTAGAGTTTTCCTTTCAATTTATTACACTGAAGTAACCTTACATTATAACATTATATAAATTTCAGTTATGCATGTTTATTAATCACCATATGTATATGTGACTTTTAGTTCACTACTAAAAGTTTAATTTATCTTTCATTATACCGTTGTCCTCTGATTCTGATTTAACCACCTCACTTACCCCATCTTGCTGTTAGCCACTAATTGTTCTTACAGAATTAAAAGTATAATTCATTTTATTGAATTGATCAGTTTATTTTCTTTATCACATAGGAGTGAAATCATATAGAATTTGACTTTCTGTGGTTGGCTTATTTCAGTCAGGATAATTCTGTTTTGCAAATGGTATAATTTTATCTTTTTAATATAAATAGTATTACATTCTCTACAAATACCACATCATGTGGTCTGATTGTTGATAGTGAATAGTAGATAGAAACTTGGATTGTTTCTACCTCTTGGCTATTGTAAGTACCACTTCAGTGAACATGGCTGGCACAGACCTCTTTCAATTAGTGTTTTTTCAGTGTATTTTCCAGATAAGTAACCAGAAGTGAGACAATTGGAACATGGGGAACTCAGCATTTGCAACCAGGTGCCTCAGTGGACAGCAGGGCTGCTGGCTGTGGTGTGGTCATTGCCTGTGGTCATTGCCTGTGGCCACAGCTGTGCAATGTGCACACAGCCCACGTAGGTGCCTCTTTTGTATCCAGGCCAGCTGAGTCCAGAGGTGGAACCCTGTGGACAAACCCAGCTCCATCAGCAGGAGACTCAATCCATGGCAGGAACAACCAGAAGGAGGTCGGGAGGGAGGTGAGGACAACTGAAGACCAATTGGAGCTTCTGTGGAGAGAGAGGGGAGGAGGTGGAGGTGACAGAGTTCACGTCTCAACAAACTGAGACAACACTTAAGTCCCAGACTCCCCACTGCCCACCTCATGCCAAGGTGAACTAGAAGAGAAACAATCAAACTGACCCCCAGCACCCCAGCTGTACACCTGGAAATGAGGTGACATCAATGCTTAGAAACCAAGGAACATCCAAGCACAGGAAGGAAAAACAGTAGCAGAACAGAAGTTCTGGCTCATAAATACAGGAGCGAGAAGCAGAGGAGTCTCAGCGACGTGGAGCAACAACATGAAATACACCCATGAGTTATGGGAGGTGACTCAGGGCAGACGGGCAGCTGCGAGACCTTAGAGAGAAGATAAAGAACCACAGCATCTTCACCAAAGAGATGGACAAGATTAAAGGAACACAAAAGAGTCTCCGAATGCAAATGACCACAAATATAAGAAAGTTTTATATAGAATTAAACTGGCAGACATAATAACTTCAGAAATAGAGGACCCAAAAGTATAAATCACCCAATTAGGAAAACAGAGAGAAACGAGACAAGGACACAGGAAAAATAAGGAAACACTACAAACAATGTCAGATGCAATTAGAAGTGGAAACATAAGGATAGTGGATAATCCAGAAGGTAAAGGTGAAAGAAGGAGAGATGCTTTTCAAAAAAATCTAGCTGAGAATTTTCCAAACCTGGAGAATGAAATAAGCACAAATATCCAGGAAGCAGTGATAACACCCACATTTCAAAGTGAAATGACCTACACCATGACACCCCACAGTTAAATTATAAAAAATCAGAAAAAAAGAAAAAAAATACAGGAGGCCTGAAAATAAGAGAATTTGCAAAGATCTCCAAAGTAGGCTTTCCTCAGATTTTTCCCCAGTCACTCTCCAGGTAAAGAGAGGAAGGATGTGTTCATAATCCTAAATACAAAGACATCCCGCCAAGAATACTGTACCCTGCAGAATTATTCCAGTGTGAATGTGAACGAAAGCTTCCCCAGGCAGAGAAGCCAGTGGAGGTTATCACTGTCAGGTCTGCCTGCCTCACCATAAAAGCTGACAAGAGTTCTTCTACAAGAAAGAAAAAATGAAACACAAACCCTGAGCAAAATGACATGAACAGGAGTATTATGGGTCAACAACGAAGCACTGAAAGGAAGGAAGGAAGTTACAGAAGTAGGGACAGCTGAATAGTAACCCTGGACACTCATGGATACTTTGTATGTATTTTTCTTCCCTTTCTTCCTATTATTTGTATGTAGCCAATTTGCTGTTTTAATATTTTACAAAAGAAAAATTTAGCAATTATATTTTTCTTAAAACTGAACCCGTTACTCAGACCAGTTAAAAATAATAATACAGAAAACATATTTATAATGTAAAAAACACTGATGTCAAACTGTGTACATAAGAGAAACCACAGATTATCTCTGACTGAGTGATGACAGGATCATGACTCAGTCCATGGACTGAGCCCTGCTGCTCCCAACCAGACAATCTGAGGACAGCAGCACTGTCATGATGGGGCTGCTGTTCTGCTGAAGAGTCTCACCAGGGCCTGCTTTATGTCCTTGTTTCTGAGACTGTAGATGAAGGGGTTCAGCATGGGGGTGACCACCGTGTACATCACCGAGGCGATTGCACTGTCCCTGGAGTCGTGGGTAGCAGCAGAGCTGAGGTACACACCGAGCCCCGTCCCGTAGAACAGGGAGACCACGGAGAGGTGAGACCCGCAGGTGGAGAAGGCTTTGTACCTGCCGCTCGCTGAGATTTTCAAAACAGAGGACACAATCTTAGAGTAAGAGTAAAGGATGCCACCGAGAGGAATGATTGCCACAACCCCCGCTGCTAAATATATCACCAGCTCATTGAGGAAGGTGTCAGAACAGGCAAGCTGGATCACCTGGTTCAGTTCACAGAAGAAGTGAGGGATTTGCAGCTGTGAGCAAAAGGACAGTCGCAAAACCAGTAAGCTGTGTAACAGAGAATGCAGAAGACTTACCACCCAGGATGCAAGAAGCAGGAGGCCACAGAACTGGGGGTTCATGATGACCATGTAGTGCAGGGGATGGCAGATGGCCACAAACCGGTCGTAGGCCATGGCTGTCAGGAGGAAGGTGTCCAGTCCTCCAAAGAATATGTAGAAAAACACCTGGCTGAGACAGCCCGCGTAGGTTATGGCTTTGTTCTGCGTCTGGATGTTCAGCAGCATCTTGGGGACGGTGGTGGAGGTGAAGCAGATGTCGGCAAAGGACAGGTTGGCGAGGAAGAAGTACATGGGGGTGTGCAGGTGGGGGTCCGTGACGATGGCCAGGATGATGAGGAGATTCCCAGTGAAGGTGACCAAGTACATGGCCAAGAATGCCCAGAAGAGGAGGGGCTGCAGCGAGGCCTCTTCTGAGAGCCCCAGGAGGGTGAACGCTGTGGGGTGGGTTTGGTTTCCTGGCACCAGGTCGCTGGTGAACCTGGGGGATGGAGCCAGAAGTGATGGAAACTTCACCACAGCAGAGCAGTCAAGACATGAGTTTAAATGGGGTGATTTCATTTTAAATACATTCAGTTGATCAATTTCATCTTATCGAGCTAGTGCCTCTTACCTGATGCTGAAAATAATTAGCCATGGGTACATCTAATACAAGCATTTTTCCAAGTCAAAATTTTCTTTGAAAATTTCCTGAGTTCTTCTTTTAAATACGTTTGACTAATTATATTATCCAAGTATTGTTGGAATCATAGAGAAAAAGCATTGAGACTGACTTTGAAAAATCCTGGCCCTAGGGCCTCCCTGGTGGCCTAGAGGTTAACTCTCAGCACTATGCAACATCCTGGGTTCAATCCCCAGCCAGGGAGCTACCCACATGGTGCAGCAGACCTCTCCTTTTCACCAACTGCTCCCCTGCAGTGTATTTCAATAGATCTGACTGTCCTGCTCCCCACTATTATCCTGTGAGTCCTCTTACCCCCCACTCCTCTGGCCTGTACCCCAGTTGTTCTATGCATACATAATAAGTAAATAAATCCTTTTTAAAAAAAAGAGAGAAAGAAAAATCCTAGCCCCAAACAAGTTTTCTTCTAAGTAGGTGTGTGGTCTTGGTAAATAATATTTCATATGGTGATTATTTTGTTAAGTAAAATAATGCAGTTGGACGAAGAGGTGGATTCTAGAGGAAACGTGATAATCACTTCCGATTTTGAGTCTTTGAACAAAATTTTGAAGTCAACAGGATTTTTTTATATAAGGAGACATCACGTGGTAACAATGTATGCCTGAGCACATTGGGCTTGGGAAATAGCCAGTGTTCCTGGCATAGTGACAGAACCAAAGTAGGGGTTGACAGGAGGGGCACTCCAGGTAGGGGGTGAGATGAGAGGTTGGCAGAAGACCCTAACATCCTATTGCCGTGCGAAGTTCCTGCCTGTCACATTGTACATTTGCTGATCTTCTAGTGTGTAGGTTGTGTTACATGTGCTGTGCCAAACTGTAATGTCTTTCCCTCACATTTCATCTAAATTCCGAATGCTAGATTGTAGAAGACAGCTTCAATGGGACAGATGTCCGATCTGTGCTTCCTTTACCTGTAATAAGGATTATTTCCCTTATTTCAGCCACACACACACTTTCTGATCCACTTTGTGGGCATTTTTTTTTTTTATATAGAGGCATTTTTTATTTATTTATTTATTGTTTGTTTTTTGTTTATACAAGCACTGGGTACAGTCAGAAGCGCGGGAGGGTGAGAAAATTCACCAGAGCCAGAGCGGGGAGCAGAGCAGGCAGAAGGACCGAAGTACACTGCTGGGGGGAACAGCAGGCGGCAGGAGAGGTCTGCGTGCCATGCGGGACCCTCCTCCGGTGGCCGGGAGCAGCCGGGGATCGAACCGGCGCCGCAGAGGCCGCGGGCAGCTTCGCAACCCAGCGCTCAACCGCTTGCCACCGGGAGGCCCCACTTTTAGGGCATTTTGTCCTGTGCATTGAAGCACAGCTGAGAATTGTAAATCAAATCACTGAGGACAACGAAAATAGGAAGTGTTTACTTTTCAAAGAATCAGCTCTCCAGAAATGTTGTAAAGAAAGTTGTTATTTACCTCTGCATTTTCACACACTGGATACCTAAACACACAGAAACTCGCCCTGTATCCTTATTTATTTATTCATTTATATTTTGTAACTGAGGTAGTACTGGGGTACCCCCACCAGGTATGGCCACCAGAGTGCACCCACACCCACTCACCCATATTCCACCACCCCAGGCCATTGTTCTTCTTTCCCACCTCATTCTTCCATTTCCCCCGGGATGCCCCCTCTATGTCTCAGCTCTGTAGTCAGCCATCAAGGGTTAGTTTTTCACGTTGTATTAATCTGTTCATTTATTTACTTTATATTCTACATATTAGTCACACCGTCCTTTGCTTTATCATGACTTATTTCCCCTAACATTATTATTTCAAGCTCCATTCATGTTGCCACAAGTGGCATGAGTTCATCTTTTTCATTGCTGTGTGGTAATCCGTTGTGTGTGTACACTACATCATCTTGCTCTATTCACATGTTAGGATGTTTCCACTATAATAAATAGTGCTGCAATAAACATGGCAGAGCAAATTTCTTTCCAATTAGTTTTTTAAATATTATAGACAGATGCCTAGGAGTGGAATGACTGGGTCAAATGGCAGTTCCATGTTTACGCTTTGAGACACGTCCTCACTGCTCGCAGTAAGGGCTGGACCAGGCTGCACTACCCGCCGCGGTGAGTGTGGCCCACTGCCCTGCATCTGAACAGCATCCCTTCAGGGTCAGTTCCTGTGTACCATCTGCTTCTTGGCAGGCCCCAGTTACCCTCAACTCTGACTGGACTAAGATGATTGGGAGATAAATGAGTAGATGATCAATACAAATGGAGTTTAATGGTAACAGTGACAGGGTCTCACAACAAATTTGGTGATGTATCTGTGACCAGAAATCTGCCATAGGAAATTTAATTCTTGTTTATCTTGATGAACTTATGATAAAATTGGTTTTGTGATATATCATTTCTCTTAAAGTTGCAGTTTCCAAGAATATATCCATGATAGTAAGTGAGAAATTAATGTATTCACTATACTCTGACACCTCACCCTGATTTCCTTTAGTTGGGAATAGTAGATAAATAAATGCATATTGCATGAGCTAGATGAACAATATGGTCTCACAAAAAAATAATGACAAGTTCAGAAAGACAGACGGGGAAATGCTAAAATAGTTGTGGAGAACACGCAAGAGGAATTTTCATATCCTGAGATTCATTAGGGGGTTAGACCTGGGTTAACATGAATGAAGTAGAATAAAACAAGTAAAGCCCATAGGCCGTAGGAAAATGTGTGAGTGCATTGTCTGAACACACCGTGGCCATTGATTAACAGTTCTCATCCATCAGTTGTGTGTACCTGTGTACGTGTGTGTGTCATTTCTGTATGTATGTGCGGGTAGGTGAGCTTCATCACAGAGTAAAGGCAGGTCTGACTTTAGGCCACAGTAAGAAGAATCTGGCATCATTGCATACAGGAGAGAAGTATTTGAAAGGTCAGTTCTTGCTAATGAGGAAAGACCATGTGAGTGAGGCCCCAACTGAAGAGCCGGCTGGGCGGAGAACAGTTACCTTGGACATCAGGGCCCCCAGGCCGACTGACCTGCTGTAAATCCGTCACTTGTAATGGGGTTGCTTTTTCATGTCACAAGGAAGTCATTGCCTATGCAAATACCAGAGAGCACCTAAATATGTGTTTTCCAGAGGAGACACCTAGATGCTCAGCAAGCACATGAGGGGGTGCTCAGGATCACTCACCAGGGAGATGCAAATCCGAACCAGGAGCTGTCACCTCACAGCTGCTGACAGAGCTCCCAGGGAGATGACCAAAGGTCAGCACTGGGGTGGGGCGCAGAGAGCCTGGGGTGCTGTCGGTGGCTAATACACCTCTGCAGCCAAGGCGGAAAAGAGAACAGTGGAGCCTCAAAATAGCAAAGTGAGACTCCCCTGTAACAAAAGCCATGAAAACAGGACATCATAAAGCTCTCCGCATCCCCTTGTTTATTGAGCCAAAATTTAGAAATAACCTGCGAGTCCATCAGTGTATGAATATAGAAAATAATGTGTACACGTATAGATATAAAATATATAGGCCTTATATTCATATAGGATGGCCCTTAATTGTCCAAATAATATACATGGATTATGTAAAACATATAATGTGTAATACACACACAGGATATTGTGTTATTATAATACACATTCTATGTAATAAAATATCTATATAATAAAATATCCAGTGAAGAGAAAGAAGGACACCCTGCCTTGTGTGACAACCTGAGCACCTAAGAACGTTCTGCTATGTGACAGAAGTCAGAGAACTAGAAATACTGCACGTCACTTCTGTGTGCGCTCCTAAAACAGACTTAAATTTGTTACCCGGACCGGGTGGGGTTTTGGAAGAAGTTGTTTCAGGATACAAACTTGAAGCTGGAGGATGATAAGGTTCTGGAATCTCCTGCATTGTGACAGAGTCAACAGTACTTTCTTACAACTTTCTAAGTTGTCGAGAGATTATCTCTGAATCATTTTGTGACAAAAAAATATTCATTGTGTGCATGGATGGAGGTGTTAGCTAGTGCTACAGTGATAATCATATTGCAAAATGTAAATATATCAAATCAACATGTTTTTCTCCAATTTACACACTGTTTCAATTCAATTAAATCTCAGTGAAAATACGACAGATGAAATTACAAAAGTGAGGAGACAGAGTAAGGAGGAAAAACAGATGTGACATGAACACAAGGTGTATAATAGCTTAGTACTACTAAGATTTCAAGAAAACAGCCTGTGTTTAAAATACATAATGGGACACAAAGGCTCGACTGAGGCCCACACAAAATTGAAAACTTTGAAACATTTTGTCCAACAATCTCTACATATGTGGGAGAATTAAGTGCAAAAAAATATTACTTTGAAAACTCCTAATTTTTTTGAATATTTGAATCACAAACCAGAATAAAAACTCAGAACCTTGGTTAATGAACTGTTAGAATGAACAAAATTTATAATAGAAAAAGCAAAATTGTAACAGCAAAGCATGCAGATTTGCCAGTACTAGAGTGGTTGCAAAGTAAAACTCTTTAGTCTCCCCCAACTGACATTCAAGAAAAAGGATGACTTCTGTGAGCACCTGCTATGAGGGAACACTACACACTGTTCCTCTCCTCAGCTGCTCTGTGAGGTCATCCGCCCCCATTACCCTGGATCTCTCCAACACAGAGGCCCTGCTCATCACCCCGTCCACTCCTGTATCCCCTTCACATTTAATACTTTATTTCCTGCTGCCTCAGCTCCAAGCCTACCTGAATCTGTCCTAACGTTGCTGGAACCACGTTAAGCCTCCCACTCCCCCTTCAGTCTCATCCTAACAGATTTTCCTTCCTGTCTCTTCACTGTCAGCACCATCTCTGTATTGTTGAGAGCAGTGGGCAGTTCTTAGTCACAAATTAAGTAAATTAATTATAAATTGACGAGTCAGTCAAGCAAGAGAACAGGGAACCTCTTGTCCCTGGCCTGGTTTGATCTCTGTGACCTGAGGCAGAACTTCTCAGTTTGCATTTTCCCTGGATCTGTCACAAGTGCCTGCTGGGCTCTGAGACTCACCTGGGTGGGGGCTGTGAGGGGGGCTTCTCCATGGAGCGTCTGAGTCCCTCCTGGACGCTTGAGGATGGATCTGGGCTGTGTCACAGACAGGATCTCAGGAGGGCGCCACGGGCTGGTCCCTGGGCAGAGGTCGGGCTCCACAGACAGGAATCATGTCCTCTCCGGTCCCGGGTTGGACAGTCTGAGGGACCGAGGGAGACAGGGTATTTACCGCCCTCCACGCGGTCTCATTAGCCACACCTCAGTCTCCTGCTCCAAGCTCTGAGCTCATGATTTCCCTGTGGACACTGCACTGGACAGTGGAAAGTTTCTTAATGATTCTCTGATCCCGAGAGACTAGATTAGATGTCAAGTGCATCCAGTTTTGGTTACTCCTTTATCATGAACTCCTGCACCTTCCAGAGCTGTTGCCACCCAGCACCTTATTCTCACTCTGTGTTCAAGTTTTCCAAATGTCTGTGCCTAAGGAACCCTCTTGACTTTACGCCCTAGATCATCAAGGCACAAATAAAATATTTTGGGGGCACAGACCCCCCATATGCCCAATAGTGCTATTCCACTCTAATTAAGCAGATAACTGAGTTCTTTTATACAAAACCTTAGACACCACACTCCTTGTTGTCATGGCACTCTTGCAAAAGCAAATGGGAATTTTTTATTTTTGTTTTTATTGTGATGTGACTGCAGCCGCCTTATGTTTGAAACTCCAGAAGGAAACGCCTGTGTTCCTAACCAGCTAATATGCAGGGCCAAAGAGCAAAGATTTTTGTAACTGCCAACTCACCCTGAAGCCTGTGCACCTCCTCAGCCCCCCAAAAGTAAGCAGGTGTCCTGCTTAGCAGCACAGGGAAGTGCTAACATGCTGTGCCGCTGGCAGCAGGGGCCACTGCCCACTCCTGACACTGGGCATCACCATCCTCACAGGTCACCATCGTCATCCCGAGCAGCAGTTGTCTGAGCAACCTGTAAATTGTGACCAGACTTCACTGCCAGAGCAGGGTCCGTGACAGCCCAGTGAGCAGGAGCAGGCGTGACAATGAACTCCATGACAACGAACTCCAAGTGAGGGTCTCCAGTTGCTTTTCTAGCAGCCTGAGGAAGGGCTTGTAGTGACCTGTGACGGACTCGTCTCAGTACTGAAAATTATTCTTTTGGAGATGATCGATTTTCCTTCACTTTTCTGTCCTTAATGTCCACTTCATTGCCACACAACACAACAGGGATATTTTCACACCCCGTACCAGGTCTCTATGCAAGTTAGGCACGTTCTGGGAAATAACTCGATGTTACATCAGACAATCTAATGGCACATGGGTTTGCACCAATAGCCTCTCTCCGTCCACCAGATGTGTCCTAACCAGCGGGGTACCTCATGTTGAACTTGGCACGTCTCTGTGGGTGTGGAACAGGAGAGGAAGGCCCTCAACACCCAGGTTCTTTATGTGTCTTTATTTGTCAGAAGTACGCTGTGCAAATACATCCTCCCTTCAGTAGTCTGAGTGAGTGTTACCCGGCTGTTTTCTTGAACTGTACAGCAGCATTTTGGTTGATATAGTCCAAATTATTTATGTTCTCCTTTGTTCCCCTTGCTGCTGGGGAGGATTCCACAAACACATCTGAAATTTATATTCTAGAGTGTTTTGCCCAAGTTTTCTTCTATGTGTGTTATAGTTGGAGGTCTTACATCAAAGACTTATATGTATTTTGATTTCTGTGTTTTGAGATAGAGAAGTCTAGTTTCATTCTTTTGCTCGTGTGCCCACTTTTCCCAATATCATTTCCTGACGAGGCTTTCCTTGCTCCAGTGTATATTCTTGGCTCAAATTTGTAGATTAAATGTTCCTGTAAGTCTGGTTTTATTCTGGGGTCTTGTTTCTATCCCACTGGTCTCTGTGTCTGATAAAATTCCAGTACCATTTTAATTATCCAGTATTGTTTTAATTATTATAACTTTGTAGTACAGTTTGAAGTCTGGTATTGTAATAATGAAGTTTTCCCTTTTGGGTCAGAGTTTCTTTGCTTTCCAGGGTCTTTTGTGTTCTGTACGAATTTCAGTAATGTATATTTTATATTAAAGCATGTCATTGATAATTCCATGTGATTGTGTTGACTCTGTGTAGTGCTTTGTGGAGGATGGTCATTGTGGCCACATTGATTCTTCCAGTCCATGAGCAAGAAATAACTTTCCATTTCTTTGTGTCTTTTTGTATCTCTTTTGACAGAGTCTTATAGTTTTCTTTATTCAGGCCCTTTTCGTTCTTTGTTAAGTTTACTAACTAGGTATTTAACTTTTATTTATTTTGGTGTGATTGTAAGAGGGATCATTTCCTTGATTTTTTTCTCATCTAACTCATTGTTTATATATAGGAAGGCAGCTGATTTTTTTTTTTAAGATTTATTTATTTATTTATACAAGCACTGGGTATAGTCAGAAGCGCCGGAGGATGAGAGAATTCACCAGAGCCAGAGCGGGGAGCAGAACAGGCAAACTGACAAAGTACACTGCTGAGGGGAGCAGCGGGTGCGACAGGAGAGGTCTGCGCGCCATGTGGGACCCTCACCTGGCGGCCGGGGATCGAACCGGCACTGCAGAGGCTGAGGGCAGCTTCACAGCCCAGCGCTCAACCGCTGCGGAAAGGCAGCTGATTTTGTTTGTGTTTAAATCTTGCCACTTAAACTGCACTGGTTTATTGTTTCAGTTAGATCCAACATCCGTGTAGCCTGAAAACCCTAAAAACTGGACATAAATGGAACTCATCCTACAATAATAAACACTATTTCAGACACATTTCTTAAAACATCCATCTGAATATTGGTTAATTATTCCCACAATATTATACACAAGAAAACAGACTTCGGACCATCTTTTTTAAAAATAATTTAAGAAAGCAGTTGAAGCTTGTGTAATCTTTTGTGTTTTATGTATAAAATACCATACAGTATGGATGCCTAATTTCTTATAGCTCCTCTCATTCAATATTTATACATTTTATTTTATACTATAAAATAAGTTTATTATTCACTTTGAAACGTAAGTTCATTTTAATGCAAAGCTATTTATTAAATGAGACACTCCCATTGAATTCTTTTCCATTTCCTTTGAGTTTGGCTTTTAATTTTTTAAATTGAGTAACCTTACATTATAACATTATATAAAAATCAGGTATGCATGATTATTCATCAACATGTATATGCGGCATTATTCAATGCTAAAATTTCAAATTTATCTTTCATTATACCATTTCCCTCTGATTCTGATTTAACCCCCATTCCCACATCTTTCTGTTAGCCACTAATTGTTCTTACATAGTCATAGTCCAAAAGTATATTTTGTTTTATTGACATGACTTTCTTGTTTGTTTTCTTTGTCACATGTGAGTGAAATCATATGTCATTTGACTTTCTCTGTTTGGCTTATTTCAGTAAGGATAATTCTGTTGTTATCCTCTGTTGCTGCAAATGGTGCAATTTCATCTTTTAATATCTAAATTGTATTCCATTATCTACATATACCACCTCTTGTGTCCATTTGTCCATCAGTGGACACTTGGATAGTTTCTGCCTCTTGATTATTGTAAATTCCACTTCAGTGAACATGGGTGGCGCACACCTCTTTGAATTAGTGGTTTTTGTGTGTATTTTACTCAGAAGTGAGACAATTGGATCATAGGGAACTTATATTCTTCAGGTTTTGAGGACTTTCCATACTGCTTCCAGAATAGATGTACAAGTTTACATTCCACCAAATTACATAAGTGTTTCCTCTTCTGGTCTGAGACCCTGTGAGCTCAATGACCAGTCCAGGAATGGAAATCTCCAGCCTCTACCAGAGTTAAGAAATCAGAGTTTTCAGGCAGAGCCCAGATGGCTTCATAATGGATCCCAGAGCCGAGAAGGACAGTGGGACAGAGAACACAGCACTCCTTTGTAAAGTATCAAGCAGACTTGTAGCATTTGCAACCGGGTCCCTCAGTGGACAGTAGGGCTAGTGGTTGTGGTGGTCATTGCCTGTGGAAACTGCCTGTTCCAACTGCCTGTGCCAAGCTGTGCAATGGGCACACAGACCACGAAGGTCCCCCCTTCATATCCAGGCCAGCTGAGTTCAGAGATGGAACCCTGTGGACTAGACCCAGCTCCAGTCACCAGGAGACTCAATCAGTGGCAGGAACAACCTGAAGGAGGTGGGGAGGGAGGTGAGGACAATTGAAGACCAATTTGAGCTTCTGTGGAGGGAGGGGGAAGAGGTGGAGGTGACAGAGTTCACGTCTCAGCAAACTCAGACAACACTTAAGTCCCAGACTCTCCACCGCCCACCTCACCCCAAGGTAAACTAGAAGAGAAACAATCAAACTGACCCCCAGCACCTCAGATGTACACCTGGAAATGAGGTGACATCAATATTTAGAAATCAAGGAACATCTGAGTGCAGGAAGGAAAAACAACAGCAGAACAGAAGTTCTGAGAGAGAAGCAGAGGAGTCTCAGCGACGTGGAGCAACAACATTAAATACACCCGTGAGTTATGGGAGGTGACTCAGGGCAGACGGGCAGCTGCAAGACCTGAGAAATAAGATAAAGAACCGGAGAGTGTTCACCAAAGAGATGGACAATGTTAAGACACACAAAAGTGTCTGAATGTAAATGAACACAAATATAGAAAATGTTTTTAGTAGAATTAAACTGGCAAACAAAATAACTTGAGAAATAGAGGATCCAAATGTATAAATCACCCAATAAGGAAAACAGAAATGAGACTTAGACACAGGAAAAATAAGGCAACACTACAAACAATGTCAAACTCAATTAGAAGTGGAAACATAGGGATAGTGGATGAAGGAGAAGGGAGGAGTTTCGCCTTTCAAAAAAATCATAGCTGAGAATTTTCCAGACCAAGAGATTGAAATAACCGTGA
Organism: Talpa occidentalis; assembly: GCF_014898055.3. Taxonomy (NCBI): domain Eukaryota; kingdom Metazoa; phylum Chordata; class Mammalia; order Eulipotyphla; family Talpidae; genus Talpa; species Talpa occidentalis. Next base: position 4,271,384 of record NW_023601212.1, on the reverse strand, counting down.
ACATTCTGGAAGTAGCGATAACACCCAATTTTCAAAGTGAAAATGACCTACCCTTGACACTCCACTATTTAAATTATTAAAAATCAGAAAAAAAGGAAAAAATTTCACAGGATGCGTGAATAAAAGAGGATTTGCAAAGGCATCCAATGGAGGCTTCCTCAGATTTTTTCCCCAGTCACTCTCCAGGACAGGAGAGGAAGGAAGTGCTCATAATCCTACACACAAGGACTTCCAGCCAAGAATACTCCACCCTGCAGAATTATTCCATTATGAATGTGAATAAAAGCTTCCCCAGACAGAGAAGTCCATGGAGTTGATCACTGTCACATCTGCCTGCCTGACACTAAGCGGACAAGAGTTCTTCTAAAAAAAGAAAAAAATGAAAAAACCCTGAGCAAAATGACATGAAGAGGAATATTACGGGTCAACAACAAAGCATCAAAAGGAAGAAAGTGAAGGACAGAATTAGGTACAACTGAGTATTAGCCCTGGACACTCATGGATACTTTGATATGACAAGATTTTTCACTAGATAATTCATAAGTTGCTTGTTTTTACCCGAAACAGATGTACATATTTTTCCTTCATATCTTGTAAGAACCCAGTTTATTATTATTGTAAGTACCCAATTTTTTGTACTTATTTTGTAAGTACCCAATTTTCTGTTTTAAACATTTTACTAAAGAAAACTTCATTGAGACTATGCTTTACTTAATACTGACCCCAGTTTTCAGACCAGTTAAACATAATTAGGGAAACACAGAAGACGTATTTTTAATGTAAAAAACACTGATATCAAGCTCAATACATAAGACAAACAGATTATCTCTGACTGAGTGATGACAGGATCATGACTTAGCCCATGGACTTTGAGGCCTGATGCTCCCGACCAGACAATCTGAGGAAGCGGCCCCCGTCACGTTGGGGTTGCTCTGCAGCTGAAGAGCCTCACCAGGGCCTGCTTTATGTCCTGGTTTCTGAGACTGTAGATGAAGGGGTTCAGCATGGGGGTGACCACCGTGTACATCACCGAGGCGATTGCACTGTCCCTGGAGTCGTGGGTAGCAGCAGAGCTGAAGTACACACCAAACCCCGTCCCGTAGAACAGGGAGACGACGGAGAGGTGAGACCCGCAGGTGGAGAAGGCTTTGTACCTGCCGCTCGCTGAGGAGATTTTCAAAACAGAGGACACAATCTTAGAGTACGAGAAAAGGATGCCACTGAGAGGAATGGCCCCCAGAACCCCCGCTGCTAAATACATCACCAGCTCATTGAGGAAGGTGTCAGAACAGGCAAGCTGGACCACCTGGTCCAGTTCACAGAAGAAGTGAGGCATTTGCAGCTGTGAGCAAAAGGACAGTCTCAAAGCCATTAAGCTGTGTAACAGAGCATGCAGAAGACTTATCACCCAGGATGCAAGAAGCAGGAGGCCACAGAACTGGGGGTTCATGATGACCATGTAGTGCAGGGGATGGCAGATGGCCACAAACCGGTCGTAGGCCATGGCTGTCAGGAGGAAGGTGTCCAGTCCTCCAAAGAGTAAGTAGAAAAACACCTGGCTGAGGCAGCCCGAGTAGGTTATGGCTTTGTTCTTTGTCTGGATGTTCAGCAGCATCTTGGGGACGGTGGTGGAGGTGAAGCAGATATCGGCAAAGGACAAGTTGGAAAGGAAGAAGTACATGGGGGTGTGCAGGCGGGGGTCCGTGACGATGGCCAGGATGATGAGGAGATTCCCAGTGACCGTGACCAAGTACATGGCCAAGAATGCCCAGAAGAGGAGGGGCTGCAGCGAGGCCTCTTCTGAGAGCCCCAGGAGGGTGAACGCTGTGGGGTGGGTTTGGTTTCCTGGCGCCAGGTCGCTGGTGAGCCTGGGGATGGAGACAGAAGTGATGTCAACTTCACCACAGCAGAGCAATCAAGAAATGAGTTTAAATGGGGTGATTTTATTTTAAATACATTCAGTTAATCAATTTCATTTCTTAGAGCTAGTACCTGTTACCCGAAATTTTCAAGGCTGTTACACTTAACACCTTCTCCTGATACTGAAAATAATTAGCCATTCTTACATCTAAGTTAAACATATATCCAAGTCAAAATTTTCTTTGAAAATGTCCTAATACTTTCTTTTAAATTCATTTGACCAATTGCATTATGCAAATATTGTTGGAATCATGGAGAAATAGCAGTGAGACTGACTTTGAAAAATCCTAGCCCTCGGGTGTCCCTGGTAGTACAGGGGCTAAGTCTCAGGGCCACCACTGGGACTGCCTGAGTATGATCCCCGGCCAGGGAGTGACCCACATAGCACAGCAGACCTCTCCTGTCTCCACACTGCTCCCCTCAGCAGTGTGTTTCAGTAGATCTGCCTGTCCTGCCCCCCACTCTGTCTCTGGTGAGTGCCTCACTCACTGCATCTTTGGCCTGCTTCCTTGTTCTTCTGTGCATGCATAATAAATAAATAATTTTTTTTAAAAAGGAAAAATCCAAGCCCCAAGCAAGTTTTCTTCTAAGTATGTGTGTGGTCTCGGAAAATAATATTTCATATGGTGATTACTATTGTTAGGTAAAATAATGTAGTTGGATGAAGAGTTAGAATCAAGAGGAATCTTGTGTAATCACTTCCAATTAACAGACTTTGAACAAAAATATCTGAAGGCAGCAGGATTTATCTATGAAGGAGACATCACACGGCAACAATATACGCATGAGAAGAACATTTGGGTTTGGGGAAACAGCCAGAAAAAGATGGAATCTAGGAGTGTTTTTGGCACAGTTACAGATCCACGAAGTAGGGATGTGACCGAGTGGGTGCTTTAGGTTGGGGGTGAGATGAGAGAGTGGGCAGGAAGCCCCGACATCCTGCTGCTGTGTGAAGTTCCTGCACATGACATTGTACATCTTCTAGTGTGTAGATTGTGTTACGTGTGCTGTGCCTAAGTGTGAGCATTATGTGTTACATGCATAAATGATCCCTCATTTAATCCCGCCATAGACTATAATTTCTTTCCCTCATATTTCTTCTGAATTCTGAATGTTTGATTACGGAAGACAGCTTCCACTTGGGCGAGGTGTGCAATCTGTGTTTCCCTTACCTGTAATAAGGCTTATTTCCCTTATTTCCTCCACTCACACACTTTCTGATCCACGCTTAGGGCGTTTTGACCAGTGCGTTGAGGCAGAGCTGAGAATTGGAATCAAATCACTAAGGACAAGGAAAATAGGAAGCGTTTTACTTTGCAAAGAGCCACCTATCCAAATTGTTGTAAAGAAAGTTATTTCCTCTGCATTTTAAGACACTAGATACCTAAGATCAAGGAACCTTTTCCTGTGTCCATATTTATTTATTCATGTATTCATTTGTAACTGAATGAACAAGGTTCTGCAAATCCACTGCATGACAGTCAGCAGTGCTTTCCTACAACCTTCCCAGTTGTGAAGAGATTATTTCTTAAACGTTTTGTGACAAAAATAAATATTAATTGTGTGTATTGAGGGGGTGTCAGCTAGTGCTGCAGTGGTCATTATATTGCAGTAGATTAATATATCCAGTCAACATGTTTGTCTCCAACTTTCACAGTGTTTCATGTCAACTAATATCAATGAAAATACAACAGATCACATCACAAATGTGAAGAGACACAGTAATGAGGAAACACAGATGTGACGTGAACACAATGTGTATGAGAGCTTAGTACTACCAAGACTTCAAGAACAGCCTATGTTCAACATACGTGGTGGGACACAAAGGATCGACTGAGGCCCACACACACATTGAAAACTTTCAAACATTTTGTACAACAATCTCTCCATATATGGGAGAATTAACTGCCAAGTATTTATTGTGAAAAACTCTCATTCTATTTCAATATTTGAAAGAAAATCAGATAAAAGCTCAGGGTGTAAGTAAATGTAAGAACGAGAACAATTTGTAATTGAAAAAAGCAAAATTCTAACAAGCAAAACTGTGCAGATTGGCCAGTGCTAGAGTGGTTGTGAAGTCAAACTCTTTAGTCTCCCCCAGCTGACATTAAAGAAAAAGGATGACTTCTGTGAGCACCTGCTGTGAGGGAACACTACACACTGTTCCTCTCCTCAGCTGCTCTGTGAGGTCATCCGCCCCCATTACCCTGGATCTCTCCAACACAGAGGCCCTGCTCCTCACCCCGTCCACTCCCGCCATCCCCTTCCCATTAAACACTTTATTTCCTGCTGCCTCAACTCCAAACCTTCTTGGCTCTTTCCTGACATTGCTGGAACCACGTTAAGCCTCACACTCCTCCTTCAGTCGCATCCTAACAGGTTTTCCTTCCTGTCTCTTCACTGTCAGCACCATCTCTGTATTGTTGAGAGCAGTGAACAGTTTTGAGTCACAAATTAAGGAAATTAATTATAAATTGACGAACAGTCAAGCAAGAGAACAAGGCAACCTCTTGTCCCTGGACCTGGTTTGATCTCTGTGACCTGAGGCAGAACTTCTCAGTTTGCATTTTCCCTGGATCTGTCCCAAGTGCCTGCTGGGCTCTGAGACTCACCTGGGTGGGGGCTGTGAGGGGGGCTTCTCCATGTAGCGTCTGAGTCCCTCCTGGACGCTTGAGGATGGATCTGGGCTGTGTCACAGACAGGATCTCAGGAGGGCGCCAAGGGCTGGTCCCTGGGCAGAGGTCGGGCTCCACAGACAGGAATCATGTCCTCTCCGGTCCCGGGTTGGACAGTCTGAGGGACCGAGGGAGACAGGATATTTACCGCCCTCCACGCGGTCTCATTAGCCACACCTCACTCTCCTGCTCCAAGCTCTGAGCTCATGAGTTCCCTGTGGACACTGGATTTGGCAAAAGGAAAGTTTGTTAATGATTCTCTGATCCCAAGAGACTAGATTAGATGTCAAGTGCATCCAGTTTTGTTACTCCCCGGCCTTCATGCTGTAACCACCCAGCACCTGTTCTAATTCTGTGTTCACGTTTTCAAATGTGCTGGGTATTGCGTGGGGCCTATAATCAAGATGAAAATGCAAACATTATGCAAAAAAGGAAAAATGATGTAAAAAATAGATAAAAAATAGCAGCCACACTCCTTGTTTTCATGGCACTTTTGCAAAAGCAAATAGGAATTTCTTTTTTGTTTTCACCCTGATGTGACTGCAGCAGCCTTATGTTTGAAACTCCAGAAGGAAACGCCTGTGTTCCTAACCAGGTAAATGTGCAGGGCCCAAGAGTGAAGATTTTGGCAACTGCCGCCCTCACTCTGAAGCCCATGCGCCTCCTCTGACCCCCGAGACTAAGCACGTGTCCTGCTTAGCAGCACAGGGAACTGCTAACACGCTTCAGTGCTGCCAGCGTGAGGTGCTGCCCACAACAGTCCACTCCTGACACCGGGCGTCCCATCCTCACAGGTCACCACCTCATCCGAGCAGCAGTTGTCTGAGCAACCTCTGAATCCTGACCAGTCTTCACTGCCAAAGCTGGGCCCATGACAGCCCCCAAAGGAGGCAGGAGCAGGCGCCACAATGAACTCCAAGTGAGGGTCGCCCATTGCTCTTCTAGCAGCCAGAGGAAGGGCTTGTGGTGACTGTGACGACTCGCCTCAGTACTGAAAATCTTCTTTGGAAGACTATAGAGTTTCCTTAACTTTCTGTCCTTAGTATCCACTTTGTTGTGAGACTTTCTTGTCCTTAGTATCCTTAATTTTCCTATCCTGATGTCCACTTTGTTCCCACACACACAATAGGGATGTTTTCACACCCCCGACTAGGTCTCTATGCACGTTAGGCAGGTTCTGGGAAATAATTTGATGTTACATCAGAGAATCTAATGGCTCACTGGGCTTGCACCAGTAGCCTCCCTCTGTCCACCAGATGTGTCCTAACCAGCTGGGTATCTCACGTTGAACTTGGCATGTCTCTGTGATGTGGAATAGGAGAGGATGGGCCTCAACACCCAGGTTTTTGTGTGTCTTTAATTGTCAGAATTACGCTGTGCAAATATGTCCTCCCTTTAGTGGGCTGTCCTTGTGCTCTAGTGCTGTGTTCTCGTGCTGCACAGAGCATTTTGATTGATACAGTCCCAGTTATTCATGTTCTCCTTTGTTTCCCTTGCTGCTGGGGATGATTCCACAAGCACATCTGAAATTTATTTTGAAGAGTGTTTTGCCCACGTTTTCTTCTATGTGTGTTATCATTTTGGGTCTTACATCAAAGTCTTTTATTCATTTTGTTTTTTTAAAGATTCATTTATTTATGCATACAAGAGCTGGGGTACAGGTCAGACAGGCGGGAGGGTAAGAGGATTTACCAGAGACAGAGTGGGGAACAGAACAGGCAGACTGACTGAACTGCACTGCTGAGGGGAGCAGCGGGCAAGTCAGGAGAGGTCTGCCATGCCATGTGGGTAGCTCCCTGGCCAGCTGGGGGATCAAACTCGTGTTGACAGGCTGTGGACATCTTCACAGTGTGGTGCTTAACCCCGCACCAGCAGGGAGGCCCCTTTTATTCATTTTGAATTGATTTTTGTGTGATTTGAGATGGAGTCATCTAGTTTCATTCTTTTGCATGTGTGTGCAGTTTTCCCAATACCATTTACTGATGAGGCTCCTTGCTCCAGTATCTGTTCTTGGCTCCTAATGTGTAGATTTAACTATTCCTATAAGTCTGGGTAATTTCTGGGATCTTCATTCTACCCCTTTGGTCTCTGTGTCTGTTATTGTGCCAGACCATTTTAATCATCCAGTATTGTTTTAATTGCTATAGCTTTGTAGTATAGTTTGAAGTCTGGTATTGTCATAATTTTTCCCCTTTTTGTCAGAGTTGCTTTGCTATCCAGGGTCTTTTGTGGTTCCATATGTATGTCAGTAATGTATGTTTTATTCCATGAAGGTGCTGTTGATAGTATCATGTGTTGGGTTGACTCTGTGTAGTGCTTTGTGGAGGATGTTCATTGTGGCCACCTTGATTCTTCCAGTCCATGAGCAAGAATAACTTTCCATTTCCTTGTGTCTTTTTCTATTTCTTTTAATTTCAGTTATGCATGATTATTAGTCATTATGTGTATATGCAACATTAAGTTCACTGCCAAAAGTTTAGCTTTGCCTTTCATTATACCATTGCCCTCTGTTTCTGATTAATCACCTCCCTTTGCCCATCTTTCTGTTAGCCACTAAATGTTCTTATATAGTCCAAAAGTATAGTTTGTTTTATTGACATGATCTGTTTATTTGTTTTCTTTATCACATATGATAGGATATTTGACTTTGTGTGCTTAGCTTATATCAGTAAGGATAATTCTCTTGTGCAAATGGCACAATTTCATCTTTTTACTATGTAAATAGTATTCCATGATACACATATACCACATCTTTTTTTCCATCTGTCGATCACTTGGATTGTTTCTACCTCTTGGCTGTTGTGAAACCACTGCCGTGAATATGGGTGGCACATACCTCTGTAATGTGTGGTTTTTGTGTGTATTTTCCAGCTAAATACTCAGAAGTGAGACAATTGGATGATAGGGAACTTGTATTCTTAAATTTTAAGTATTTTACATATTGCTTTCCATAACAGATGCACAAGTTTACATTCCACCAACATTACGTAAATAAATGTTTCTGCTTCTGGCCTGGGACCCTGTAAGCTCAGTGACCAGTGACCAGATGGCTTCTTAATGGATCCCAGAGCAGGGAAAGCACGGTGGGACAGAGAACACATCACTTCTTTGCAAAGTATCAAGCAGACTTGCAGCATTTGCAACCCGGGTCCCTCAGTGGACAGCAGGGCAGGTGGCTGTGGTGTCATTGCCTGTGGCCACAGCGGTGCAATGGGCACACGGCCTATCAGGTGCCCCCTTCATATCCAGGCCAGCTGAGTCCAGAGATGGAACCCTGTGGACTAGACCCAGCTCCATCACTAGGAGACTCAATCCATGGCAGGAACGACCTGAAGGAGGTGGGGAGGGAGGTGAGGACAACTGAAGACCAATTGGAGCTTCTGTGGAGGGAGGGGGAGGAGGTGGAGGTGACAGAGTTCACTTCTCAACAAACTGAGATAATACTTAAGTCCCAGACTCCCCACTGCCCACCTCACGCCAAGGTAAACTAGAAGAGAAGCAGTCAACTCTGACCTACTATAAACCTGGCAATGAGGTGACATAAATACTTAGAAATCAAGGAACATCTGAGCACAAGAAGGAAAAAAAGGATCAGAACAGAAGTTCTGGCTCATATACAGGGGAGAGAAGCAGAGGAGTCTCAGCGACGTGGAGCAACAACATTGAATACACCCGTGAGTTATGGGAGGTGACTCAGGGCAGACGGGCAGCTGCGAGACCTGGAAAGAAGATAAAGAACCAGAGAGTCTTCACCAAAGAGATGGACAAGATTAAGAGAACACAAAAGAGTCTCTGAATGCAAATGACCACAAATGTAGAAAGTGTTTTAGGTAGAACTAAAAAGGCAAACAAAATAACTTCAGAGCTTGACGATCCAAATGTATAAATCACATAATTAGGAAAACAGAGAGAAAGAAGACAGACATGTGAAAATAAGGAAACACTACAAAAAATGTTAGACTCAACTGGAAGTGGAAACATAGGGATAGTGGATAACCAGAAGATGAAGGAGAAGGGAGGAGGGACACCCTTCAAAAACATCATTACTAAAGCATGAAAGAAGCATGAATGTCCAGGAAGTAGGGATAACACCCAAATTTCAAAGTGAAAATGACCTTCACCGTGACATCCCACCTTTGGAAAATATATAGCAATAGAAGCTCACATCAAAAAACAAGAAAGAACTCAAAGAAACAACCTAATCTCGAAGCTCAAAGATCTAGAAAAAGAACAACAAAAAAAACCCAAAACCAGTAGAAGAAAAGAAATAATAAAAACCAAAGCAGAAATAAATGAAATTGAAACTAAAAAAACAATCCAAAAGATCAATGAAACCAAGAGCTGGTTCTTTGAAAAAATAAATAAAATAGACAAACCCCTAGCCAGGCTCACAAAGGAAAAAGGGAGAAAGCACAACTACACAGGATCATAAATGAAAGAGGAGAAATCACAACGGACACAGCAGAAATCAAAAGAATAATCAGTAACTACTATGAACAGTTATATGGAAACAAGTTCAACAATCTAGAGGAGATGGACAAATTCCTACAACTCTACAATCACCCAAAGCTAGATAAAGAAGAAATAGAACACCTAAACAGACCAATTACAAGCAGCGAAATTGAAATGGTAATCAAAAAACCTCCCCAAAAACAAAAGCCCAGGACCTGATGGATTTACAAATGAATTCTACCAAACATTCAGAGACGAATTAGTGCCTATCCTTACAAACTCTTCCAAAAAATTGAGAAGGAAGGGACAATACCAAACACGTTCTATGAAGCCAATATTACACTAATACCAAAACCAAACAAGGACAACACAAAAAAGGAAAACTATAGGCCAATCTCCCTAATGAACACTGATGCAAAAATCCTCAATAAAATTTTAGCTATCAGAATCCAACAATGTATCCATAAGATAATTCACCACGACCAAGTTGGATTCATTCCAGGGGCACAAGGATGGTTTAACATCCGAAAATCAATCAACGTTATCCAACACATCAACAAAAAGAAATATAAAAACCATATGATAATATCAATAGATGCTGAGAAAGCTTTCGACAAAGTGCAACACCCATTCATGATAAAAGCCCTTGAAATTCTTGGGATACAAGGAACATACCTCAACATCATAAAGGCCATCTATGACAAGCCAACAGCCAGTATCATTCTCAATGGTGAAAAGCTGAAAGCAATTCCATTAAGATCTGGAACAAGACAAGGATGTCCACTCTCACCACTGCTTTTCAATATAATACTGGAAGTCCTAGCCAGAGCAATAAGACAAGAGAAAGACATCCAAGGAATCCAAATAGGAAAAGAAGAAGTCAAACTATCACTATTTGCAGATGATATGATAATATACATAGATAACCCCAAAATCTCCACAGAAAACTAATTCAACTCATCAATCAATTCAGTAAAGTGGCAGGATACAAAATCAACACGCAAAAGTCAGTAGCCTTCCTATACACAAACAATAAATCTGAAGAAGAAGAAATCAAAAAAACCATCCCTTTTATTATCGAAACAAAAAAAATCAAATATTTGGGAATAAATCTAACAAAAGAGGTAAAGGACCTATACAAAGAAAACTATAAAAACACTGTTAAAAGAAATAGAAAGAAGACACAAAGAAATGGAAAGACATCCCCTGCTCATGGATTGGAAGAATAAACATTATTAAAATGGCCATCCTACCAAAGCAATATACAGATTCAATGCTATTCCAATCAAAATCTCAATGGCATTCTTCAAAGAAATAGAACAATTATTGATGAAATTCATATGGAATCACCAAAAACCCCGAATAGCCAAAGCTCTACTGAAAAAAAAAGAAGGAAATGGAGGCATCACACTCCCAGACTTCAAACTATACTACAAAGCCATAATCATCAAAACTGCATGGTATTGGAACAAGAACAGACATACAGACCAATGGAATCGAATAGAAAATCCAGAAATAAACCCACAGATTTATGGTCAACTAATCTTTGACAAAGGAGCAAAGACTATGCATTGGAGCAAAGAAAGTTTGTTCAATAAATGGTGCTGGGAAAACTGGGTCGCTACATGCAAAAGAATGAAGCTTGACCACTACCTCACACCATACACAAAAATCAACTCAAAATGGATTAAAGAACTAGACATAAGACCTGAAACCATAAAATACATAGAAGGAAATATAGGCGAAACACTACGGGATTTGCACATCAAAGACATCTTTACAGACACATCACCCAAAGCAGTGATAGTGAAGGCAAAGATAAACAGCTGGGACTACATCAAATTAAAGAGCTTCTGCACAGCAAAAGAGACAATAACAAAACAAAGAGAAACCCCACCAACTGGGAGAACATTTTTGCACCCAACACTAATGATAAAGGACTGATCACAAAAATCTACAATGAGCTGATGAGACTCAACAAAACAAAGAAAATAATCCAGTCAAAAAATGGGCAGAAGTGATAAAAAGAAACTTCTCTGAAGAGGAAATGCAAATGGCCACAGGCATATGAAAAATGTTCAACATCACTTGTAATCAGGGAAACGCAATCAAAACTACCATGAGATACCATCTCACAACCAGTGAGAATGGCACATATTAAAAAAACTAGCAACAACAAATGTTGGCGAGGGTGTGGAGAAAAAGGAACTCTCCTGCACTGTTGGTGGGAGTGCAAACTGGTCCAACCACTATGGAGAGCTGTGTGGAGATTTCTGGACCTACTAAACATAGAGCTTCCATAGGATCCAGCAATTCCACTCCTAGGTATTTACCCAAAGGACACAGAAACATCAACTCCAAAGAGCACCTGCACCCCTATGTTTATAGCAGCACTGTTTACAATAGCTAAGCTTTGGAAACAACCCAAATGCCCAAACATAGATGACTGGATCAAGAAGATGTGGTACATATATACCATGGAATATTACTCAGCATTCAAAAAAGATAAACACATGCAGTTTGCAGCAACATGGATGGCGCTGGAAGGGATCATGCTCAGCGAAATAAGCCAAAAAGAAAAAGAAAAATACCGGACGGTCTCACTCATAGCAGGAATCTAGAAAACTTAAATAAGGGACCAGGAAAAGGAATATAAGAAAGTGAAAATCAAAATCAACAAAAAACTATGAACCAGAGACACTTTTTGGGGGGTGGGGGGGGGAGGGGAAGGATTGGGGTCAGAATGGGGCGTTTGCAATTGTATGGGGGAATATAAAAATAAAATTTATTATTAAAAAAAAAAAGTCAGAAAAAAGGAGAAGAATTTATAGAAGACCTGAAAGAGAGAGAATTGCAAATGCATCTAAATTAGGTTTTCCTCAGATTTTTCCCCAGTCACCCTCCAGGACAGGAGAGGAAGGAAGTGCTCAAGATCCTAAACACAAGGACTTCCAGCCAAGAACACTCCACCCTGGAGAATTATTCAAATATGAATGTGAATAACAGCTTCCCCAGGCAGAGAGGCCCATGGAGTTGATCGCCATCCATCTGCCTGCATGACAATAAAAGCTGAACAAGAGTTCTGGAGTATTATGGGTCAGAACAAAGAACCCAACTGAAGGAAGTAAAGGACAGAGTCAGGGATGACACTAATGGATACTTTGTTTTGACCAGATTTTTCCGCAGATATACTGTAATCGTTTGTTTTTACCTGACACGGTTGTACATATTTTTTCCTTCATTTCTTTTTATTATTTTGTAAATGCCCTATTTCTTGTTGGAAACATTTTATTAAAGAAAAATTCAGGCACACCATGCTTCTCTTAATATGGAACCCAGTATACAGAACAGTTAAAAATAATTAAGGAAATACAGAAAACATATTAATAATGTATAAAAGAGTGATATCAAACTCTGTTCCTAAGACAAACCACAGATTATCTCTGACTAACAGATGACAGGATCATGACTTAGTCCCTGGACTGTGACCCTGCTGCTCCCGACCAGACAATCTGAGGAAGCGGCCCCCGTCACGTTGGGTTGCTCTGCAGCTGAAGAGCCTCCCCAGGGCCTGCTTTATGTCTTGTTTCTGAGACTGTAGATGAAGGGGTTCAGCATGGGGGTGACCACCGTGTACATCACCGAGGCTGTTGCACTGTCTGGAGTCTTGGGTAGCGGCAGAGCTGAGGTACACGCCGAGCGCCGTCCCGTAGAACAGGGAGACCACGGAGAGGTGAGACCCGCAGGTGGAGAAGGCTTTGTACCTGCCGCTCGCTGAGGAGATTTTCAAAACAGAGGACACAATCTTAGAGTAAGAGTAAAGGATGCCACTGAGAGGAATGATCCCCAGAATCCCGTTGCTAATATATCACCAGCTCATTGAGGAAGGGTGTCAGAACAGGCAAGCTGGATCACCTGGGTCAGTTCACAGAAGAAGTGAGGGATTTGCATCTGTGAGCAAAAGGACAGTCTCAAAACCATTAAGCTGTGTAATAGAGAATCCAGAAGACTTACCACCCAGGATGCAAGAAGCAGGAGGCCACAGAACTGGGGGTTCATGATGACCATGTAGTGCAGGGGATGGCAGATGGCCACAAACCGGTCATAGGCCATGGCTGTCAAGAGGAAGGTGTCCAGTACTCCAAAAAGTAAGAAGAAAAACACCTGGCTAAGACAGCCCGCGTAGGTTATGGCTTTGTTCTGTGTCTGGATGTTCAGCAGCATCTTGGGGACGGTGGTGGAGGTGAAGCCGATGTCGGCAAAGGACAGGTTGGCGAGGAAGAAGTACATGGGGGTGTGCAGGCGGGGTCCGTGACGATGGCCAGGATGATGAGGAGATTCCCAGTGACCGTGACCAAGTACATGGCCAAGAATGCCCAGAAGAGGAGGGGCTGCAGCGAGGCCTCTTCTGAGAGCCCCAGGAGGGTGAACGCTGTGGTGTGGGTTTGGTTTCCTGGCGCCAGGTCGCTGGTGAGCCTGGGGGATGGAGACAGAAGTGATGCAAACTTAACCACAGCAGAGCAATCAAGGAATGAGGTTAAATGGTGTGATTTTATTTTAAATACATTCAGTTAATCAATTTCGTGTTACTGAGCTAGTGCCTGTTCCCTGTTGCTGAAAATAATTAGCCATGGGTATATCTAATACAAGCATTTTTCCAAGTCAAATTTTTCTTTGAAAATTTCCTGAGTTCTTTTCAATATGTTTGACTAATTATATTATCCAAGTATTGTTGGAATTATGAAGAAAAAGCAGTGAGACCGACTTCGAAATATCCTAGCCCTAGGGCCTCCCTGGTGGCCTAGAGGTTAACTCTCAGCACTATGCAACATCCTGGGTTCAATCCCCAGCCAGGGAGCTACCCATGGTGCAGCAGACCTCTCCTTTTCACCAACTGCTCCCCTGCAGTGTATTTCAGTAGATCTGACTGTCCTGCTCTACACTATTATCCAGTGAGTCCTCTTACCCCCCACACCTCTGGCCTGTACCCCAGTTGTTCTATGCATACATAATAAGTAAATAAATCCTTTAAAAAAAAAAGAAAAAGAAATACCCTAGCCCCAAAGTTTTCTTCTAGTAGTGTGTGGTCTTGGTAAATAATATTTCATATGGTGATTATTTTGTTAAGTAAAGTAATGCATTTGGACGAAGAGGTGGATTCTAGAGGAAATGTGATAATCACTTCCGATTATGAGTCTTTGAACAAAATTTTGAAATCAACAGGATTTTTTTATATAAAGGAGCCATCACGTGGTAACAATATATGCCTGAGGACATTGGGCTTGGGGAAATAGCCAGTGTTCCTGGCATAGTGACAGAACCAGAAGTAGGGTGTGACAGGAGGGGCACTCCAGGTAGGGGGTGAGATGAGAGGTTGGCAGGAGGCCCTAACATCCTGTTGCCGTGCGAAGTTCCTGCCTGTCACATTGTACATTTGCTGATCTTTAGTGTGTAGGTTGTTTACATGTGCTGTGCCAAACTGTAATGTCTTTCCCTCATATTTCATCTAAATTCCAAAGGCTAGATTGTAGAAGACAGCTTCAATGGGACAGATGTCCGATCTGTGCTTCCTTTACCTGTAATAAGGATTATTTCCCTTATTTCAGCCACACACACACACTTTTCTGATCCACTTTTAGGGCATTTTGTCCTGTGCATTGAAGCACAGCTGAGGATTGTAAATCAAATCACTGAGGACAATGAAAATAGGAAGTGTTTACTTTTCAAAGAATCAGCTTTCCAGAAATTTGTAAAGAAAGTTGTTATTTACCTCTGCATTTTAACACGCTGGATACCTAAACACACAGAAACTCGCCCTGTATCCTTACTTATTTATTCATTTATTTTTTTGTAACTGTGGTAGTACTGGGGAACCCCCACCAGATATTGCCACCATAGTGCACCCACACCACTCACCCCTATTCCACCACTTCAGACCTTTATTCTTCTATCTCTCTTTGTTCTTCTCCTTCGCCCAGTATCACCCTTTGTGTCTCAGCTCTGTAGTCAGCCATCAAGGGTTAGTTTTTCATGTTGTATTAATCTGTTCATTTATTTACTTTATATTCCACATATTAGTCACACCATCTTTTTGCTTTATCATGACTTATTTCACCTAACATTATTATTTCAAGCTCCATTCATGTTGCCACAAGTGGCATGAGTTCATCTTTTTCATTGCTGTGTGGTAATCCATTGTGTGTATACACTACATCATCTTGCTCTATTCAGTTTCCACTATAATAAATAGTGCTGCAATAAACATGGCAGAGCAAGTTTCTTTCCAATTAGTTTTTTGAATATTTTAGACAGATGCCTAGGAGTGGAATTACTGGGTCAAATGGCAGATCCATGTTTCCGCTTTGAGACACGTCCTCACTGCTCTCTGTGAGGGCTGGACCAGGCTGCACTCCCACCCGCGGTGAGTGTGGCCCACTGCCCTGCATCTGAATAGCATCCTGTCAGGGTCAGTTCCTGTGTACCATTTGCTTCTTGGCAGGTTCCAGTTACCTTCAACTCTGACTGGACTAAGCTGATTGGGAGATAAATGAGTAGATGATGAATACAACTAGAGTTTAATAGTAACAGTGACAGGGTCTGCCATAGGAAATTTAATTCGTGTTTATATTGATGAACTTATGATAAAATTGGTTTTGTGATATATCATTTCTCTAAAAGTTGCAGTTTCCAGGAATATATCCATGATATTAAGTGAGAAATTAATGTAATCACTATATTCTGACACCTCACCCTGATTTCCTTTAGTTGAGAATAGTAGATAAATAAATACATATTGCATGAGCTAGATG
This sequence comes from Talpa occidentalis, assembly GCF_014898055.3. Classification (NCBI taxonomy): domain Eukaryota; kingdom Metazoa; phylum Chordata; class Mammalia; order Eulipotyphla; family Talpidae; genus Talpa; species Talpa occidentalis. Next base: position 4,255,528 of record NW_023601212.1, on the reverse strand, counting down.
AACAATATGGTCTCACAAAAAAATAATGACAAGTTGAGAAAGACAGACATGAAATGCTAAAATAGTTTGGAGAACACGCAAGAGGAATTTTCATATCCTGAGACTCACATCCATTAGGGGTCAGACCTGGTTTACATGATGAAGTAAAGAATAAAACAAGTAAAGCCCATAGGAAAATGTCTGAGTGCATTGTCTGAACACACCGTGGCCATTGATTAACAGTTCTCGTCCATCCGTTGTGTGTACCTGTGTATGTGTGTGTGTCATTTCTGTATGTGTGTGCAGGTAGGTAAGCTTCATCACAGAGTAAAGACAGGTCTGACTTTAGGCCACAGTAAGAAGAATCTGCATCATCGCATACAGGAGAGAAGTATTTGAATGGTCAGTTCTTGCTAAAGAGGGAAAACCATGTGAGTGAGGCCCCAATTGAAGGGCCAGGCCGGGCTGAGAACAGTTACCTTGGACACCACGGCCCCCAGGCCAACTGACCTGCTGTAACTCCACTCACTTGTAATGGGGTTGCTTTTTCATGTCACAAGGAAGTCATTGCCTGTGCAAATACCAGAGAGCTCCTAAATATGTGTTTTCCAGAGGAGACACCTAGATGGTCAGCAAGCACATAAGGGGGTGCTCAGGATCACTCACCAGGGAGATGCAAATCCAAACCAGGGACTGTCACCTCACACCTGCTGACAGAGCTCCCAGGGAGATGACCAAAGGTCAGCACTGGGGTGGGGCGCAGAGAGCCTGGGGTGCTGTTGGTGGCTAATACACCACTGCAGCCAGGGCGGAAAAGAGAGCAGTGGAGCCTCAAAATAGCAAAGTGAGACTCCCCTGTTACAAAAGCTATGAAAACAGGACATCATAAAGCTCTCCACATCCCCTTGTTTATTGAGCCAAAAGTTAGAAATAACCTGCGAGTCCATCAGTGGACGAATATAGAAATAATGTGTACACCTATAGATATAAAATATATAGGCTTTATATTCATATAGGATTGCCCTTAATTGTCCAAAAAAATATACATGGATTATGTAAAACATATAATGTGTAATACACACACAGGATATTGTGTTATATAATACACACTCTATGTAATATCTATCTAATAAAATATCCCGTCAAGAGAAAGAAGGACACCCTGCCTTGTGTGACAACCTGGGCACCTAAGAACGTTCTGCTATGTGACAGAAGTCAGAGAACTAGACATACTGCATTCACTTCTGTGTGCGCTTCTAAAACAGACTTAAATTTGTTACCCAGACCGGGTGGGGTTTTGGAAGAAGTTGTTTCAGGATACAAACTTGAAGCTGGAGGATGATTAAGGTTCTGGAATCTCCTGCATTGTGACAGAGTCAACAGTACTTTCTACAACTTTCTAAGTTGTCGAGAGATTATCTCTGAATCATTTTGTGACAAAAAAAAATATTCGTTGTGCATGGATGGAGGTGTTAGCTAGTGCTACAGTGATAATCATATTGCAAAATATAATATGTCAAATCAACATGTTTTCTCCAACTTGCACACTGTTTCAATTCAATTAAATCTCAGTGAAAATACGACAGATGAAATTACAAAAGTGAGGAGACAGAGTAAGGAG
>NW_023601212.1:4208688-4253828 GCF_014898055.3 Talpa occidentalis | reverse complement strand
GTGATGTGACTGCAGCAGCCTTATGTTTGAAACTCCAGAAGGAAACGCCTGTGATCCTAACCAGCCAAATGTGCAGGGCCCAAGAGTGCAGATTTTGGTACCTGCTGCACTCACTCTGAAGCCCGTGCGCCTCCTCTGACCCCCGAGACTAAGCACGTGTCCAGCTTAGAGCACAGGGAGCTGCTAACACGCTTCACTGCTGCCAGCGTGAGGTGCTGCCCACAACAGTCCACTCCTGACACCGAGCGTCCCATCCTCACAGGTCACCACATCATACGAGCAGCAGTTGACTGAGCAACCTCTGAATCGTGACCTGTCTTCACTGCCAAAGTAGGGTCTGTGACAGCCCCAGGGAGGCAGGAGCAGGCGCCACAATGAACTCCAAGTGAGGGTCGCCCGTTGCTCTTCTAGCAGCCAGAGAAAGGGCTTGTGGTGACTGTGACGACTCGCCTCAGTACTGAAAATCTCTTTGGAAGACAATAGACTTACCTTAACTTTCTTGTCCTCAGTGTCCACTTTGTTGCCACACAACATAATAGGGATGTTTTCACACCCCAGCAGGTCTCCTTGCCAGTGAGGCACTTTCTGGGAAAAAACTCGATGTTACATCAGACAATCCAGTGGCACCCTGGGCTTGGCCTGACAGCCTCTCTCTCCATGCAGATGTCTCCCAACCAGTTCTGCACCTCCCAGTGAACTGGACCCGTCTGTCTCTGCTGTTGTGGAACAGGGGAGGAAGGACCTCAACAGCCCAGGTTCTTCCTATGTCTTTATTTTTCAGAATTATGCTGTTCAGATACACCCTCCCCTTACGCAGGTGTCTTGTTGCTGTAGTGCTGTTTTCTTGGACTGTACAGAGCATTTGGGTTGATACAGTCCCAGTTATTTATGTTCTCCTTTGTTTCCCTTGCTGCTGGAGATGATTCCACGAACACATTTGAAATTTATGTTGCAGAGTTTTCTTCTATGTGTGTTATGGTTTTGGGACTTACCACATAGTCTTTTTTTTCATTTTCTAGATAATGCTTTGTATAGGATGTTCATTGTGACCGCACTGATTTTTCCAATCCATGAGCAAGAAATAACTTACTATTTCTTTGTGTCTTATTCTATTTATTTTAACTGAGTCTTATAATTTTCATTATACAGGCCCTTCACATCCTTTGTTAAGTTTATTAACTAGATATTTAACTTTTATTTATTTTGGTGTGATTGCAAATGGGATCTATTCCTTAATTTTTCATCTTCTCATTTAAAAAAATTATTTATGTATGCATACAAGAGCTGGGTACAGACCAGTAGTGTAGGGGGTGAGAGAATTTACCAGAGACAGAGTGGGGAACAGAACAGGCCGATTGCCGAAGTACACTGCAGAGAGGAGCAGAGGACTTGCCAGGAGAGGTCTGCTGCACCATGTGGGTTGCTCCCTGGCCGGCAAGGGATCAGACGCGTGCTGCAGTGGCTGCAGACAGCTTCATAGGTTGTGTCTTAACCCCTTGTGCCACCAGGGAGGTCCCTAATTTTTCTTCTTCTAACTCAAAATTGGACATAAATGAAACTCATCCTAAAATAATAAAAACTATGTCTATGCATTTAATTTTCAAAACACCCAGCTGAATATTGGTTTATTCTTCCCACACTAATAGACACAAGAAAACAGATTCAGGGGCATCTTTTATAAAAATAATATAAGAAAGCAGTTGAAGCTTGTGTCATGTTTTGTGTATTATGTATAAAGGGACCCATGCAGTATGTATGCCTAATTTTTTATGAGTCCTATAATTGAGTAATTTAACATTTCATTTTATAATACAAAATATCTTCATTATTCACTTTGAAACATTAGTTAATTTTAAGGTAATATTTTTAATTTTTTAAATAAAATTTGGGCCACAGTCCACAGAAAACCAGCCAATACCTAGTTAGTAAACTTAACAAAGGATGTGAAGGGCGTGTATAATGAGATGTATGTCTTGTGTGTTTTCCCTATATTTCTTCTATATGTTTTATGGTGTCAGATCTTATGTCCAGTTTTTTTATCCATTTTGAGTTGATTTTTGTGCACAGTGGGAGGTAGAGGTCTAGTTACATTTTTTTGCATGTGGAGGTCCAGTTTTCCCAGCACCATTTATGTTATCAAACCATAGGCAGGTTGCCTGTCCACTGGGAAAAAAAATCAGCATTCTCTAGAATACTTAAAATTGACTCAGAAGGCCTCCCCGGTGGCGCAGTGGTTGAGCGCTGGGTTGCGAAGCTGCTTGCAGCTTCTGCAGCACCAGTTCGATCCCCAGCTGCTCACTGGCCACTGGAGGAGGGTCCCACATGGCGCGCAGACCTCTCCTGCCGCCCGCTGCTCCCCTCAGCAGTGTCCTTCGGTCCTTCTGCCTGCTCTGCTCCCCGCTCTGGCTCTGGTGAATTCTCTCACCCTCCTGCGCTTCTGACTGTACCCAGTGCTTGTATAAATAAATAAGAATAAATCTTTAAAATAAATAAATAAAATAAAATGGACTCAGAATCTTTTTTTTAATGTCTTATATAGGAATTTTGTTTCATTTTTTTACAATACATTTTTTTTTTTATTTTTAAACAGTATTTGCTTCTCCCTGATCCCCTCAGGTGTAGTCCCCATAGAATTCCCTTCCCCAAGGCACCCGTGCACCATCACCACAGTCCCCTGTGCTCCTCCCTCCCTCTCTCTGATCCCTCTCCCTCCTCCTCCCCTGCAGGATGTTTCTGATTTATAATTGTCTGTTTTTGCTTTGTAGTGTTGTGTACTGTTATTATTTTTTTCACACTGATGTCTTATTTGGGTCCCCTATATTCCTGTAATAAGTGAAACCATCCAATATTTTTCTTTTTTCTTCTGGCTTATTTCACTGAGCATCATTCCTTCTAGCTCCATCCACATTGCTGTGAATGGCATGAATTTATCTTCTTTGATTGCTGAATAATATTCCATGGTGTATATGTACCACATCTTCTTGATCCAGTCATCTATTTGGGGGAATTTGGGTTGTTTCCAGGTTTTACCTATTGTAAATAGTGCTGTAATAAAAATAGGGGTGCAGGTGGTCTTTTGAATCACTGTTTTTGTGTCCTTTGGGTAGATCCCTAGGAGTGGAATTGCCTGTCTTATGGTAGCTCCATTTTTAGTAGATTGAGGAGCCTCCACACAGCTCTCCACAGTGGTTGGACCAGCTTGCACTCCCACCAGCAATGTAGAAGAGTTCCTTTTTCACCACATCCTCGCCAACATTTGTTGTTGCATGTGTTTTTGATCTGTGCTATTCTCACTGGTGTAAGGTGGTATCTCAGTGTGGTTTTGATTTTCATTTCCCTGATGATAAGAGATGTTGAACATTTTTTCATATGCCTGTTGGCCATTTGCATATCCTCTTTGGAGAAATGCCTTTAAGTTCTTCTGTCCATTTCTTGACTGGATTGTTTATTTTGTTTTTGTTGAGCGGTGTGAGTTCTTTGTATATCTTTGTGATCAGTCCCTTATCAGTTGCATGGAGTGCAAAGATTTTTTCCCAATCAGTGGGGTGTCTCTCTGTTTTGGTTAATGTCTCCTTGGCTGTACAGAAGCTTTTCAGTTTGATGTAATCCTAGTTGTTTATCTTTTCCTTCACTATCACTGCTTTGAGTGATGAGTCTTTAAAGATGTTTCTGAGATGTATGTCTTGTAGTGTTTTCCCTATGTTTCCTTCTATATATTTTATGGTTTCAGGTCTTATGTCCAGTTCTTTTATCCATTTTGAGCGGATTTTTGTGCACGGTGAGAGGTAGTGGTCTAGCTACATTTTCTTTTGCATGTGGAGGTGCGGTTTTCCCAACACCATTTATTGACCAAACTGTCTGTGTTCCATTGCATATTCTTTGCTCCTTTGTCAAAGATTAGCTGTTCATATAATTGTGGCTTTATTTCTGGGCTCTCTATTAGGTTCCATTGGTCTTTGTGTCTGCTTTTGTTCCAATACCAAACTGTTTTAATTATTATGGCTTTGTAGTATAGCTTCAAGTTTAGAAGTGTGATACCTCCTTTCTCCTTTGTTTTCATCATTAAGACTTTGGCTATTTGTGGTTTTTTTGTGGTTCCATATGAATTTCATCAGTATTTGTTCTATTTCTTTGAAGAATGTCATTGAGATTTTTATTGGAATAGCATTGAATCTGTATATTGCTTTTGGGAGGATGGCCATTTTAATAATGTTAATTCTCCCAATCCATGAGCATTTCTTTCCATTTCTTTTTTTTTTTAAAGATTTGTTTTTTATTTATATAAGTGCTGGGTACAGGCCAGATGCACGGGAGCGTGAGAGAATTCCCTAGCGCCACAGCAGGGAGCAGAACAGGCAGACGGAGAAAAGACACTGCTGAGGGGAGCAGCGGGCGAGACAGGAGAGGTCTGCTCATCATATGGATTCTCCAAGGCCAGCAGGGATCGAACCAGCATTGCAGAGGCTGCAGACAGCTTCACAGCGCTGCGCTCAACTGCCTGTGCCACCAGGGAGGCCATGCTTTTCCATTTCTTTGTGTCTTCTTCAATTTCTTTTAACAGTGTTTTATAATTTTCTTTCTATAGGACTTTCACCTCTTTTGTTAGGTTTATTCCCAAGTATTTGATTTTTTTTGTTTTAATTATAAAAGGGATGGTTTTCTTGATTTCTTCTTCAGACTGATTGTGTATAGGAAGGCTACTGATTTTTGCGTGTTGATTTTGTATCCTACTACTTTACTGAACTGGTTGAGTATTTTGAGTAGTTTTTCTGTGGAGTTTTTAGGGTTCTCTATATATATATTATCATATAGTCTTCAAATAGTGATAGTTTTACTTCTTCTTTCCCTATCTGGATTCCTTGATTATCTTTCTCTTGTCTTATTGCCCTGGCTAGACCTCCAGTATTATATGGAAGAGCTGTGGTGAGAGAGGACGTCCTTGTCTTATTCCTGATCTTAAAGGAAAGGCCTTCAGCTTTTCGCCATTGAGAATAATATTGGCAATGGGTTTGTCGTCTATGGCTTTTATCATCTTAAAGTATGTTCCTTCTATCCTGAGAATTTCAAGAGCCGTCATCATAAATGGATGTTGGACTTTGTCGAATGCTTTCTCAGCATCTATTGATATGATCATATGGTTCTTATTTTCCTTTTTGTTGAGGTGTTGGATTACACTGATTGATTTTCGTATGTTAAACCATCCCTGTGCCCTTGGGAAAAATCCCACTTGACCGTGGTATACTGTCCCTTTAATGCATTGTTGGATTCTGTTGGCAAGGATTTTGTTGAGGATTTTTGCATCAGTATTCATTAGGGAGATTGGCCTGTAATTTTCTTTTTTTTTTTGTGCTGTCTCTGTTTGGTTTTAGTATTAGTGTAATTTGGCTTTGTGGTACGTATTTGGTAGTATTCCTTCTTTTTCAAATTTTTGAAAGAGTTTGTGTAGGATAGATACTAATTTACTGCTGAACGTTTGGTGGAATTCATTTGTGAAGCCGTCTGGGCCTGGACTTTTGTTTTTGGGGAGTGCTTTCATACTGCCTCAGTTTGGCTGCTTGTAATTGGTCTGTTTAGTTGTTCTATTTCTTCTTTGTTTAGCTTTGGATGATTATATCATTCTGGGAATTTGTCCATCTCTTCTAGGTTGTTGAGTTTGTTTGTGTATAAGTGTTCATAGTAATCTCTGATTATTCTGTTGATTTCTACTAAGTCTGTTGTGATTTCTCCTCTTTCATTTATAATCCAATTTATATGTGTTTTTCTCCCTTGAAAGGTAGGTTAATTTTAATACAAAGCCATTTATTAAAGGAGACATTCCCATGAAATTCTTTCCATTTCCTGTGAGTTTACCTTTCCATTTATTACACTGAAGTAACCTTACATTATAACGTTATATAAATTTCGGGTATGCATGATTATTAATCAACGTATGTATATGCCACATTAAATTCACTACTAAAAGTTTAAATTTATCTTTCATTATACCATTGTCCTCATCTGATTGAACCACCTTCCTTCTCCCATCTTTCTGTTAGCCACTAATTGTTCTTACATAGTCCAAAAGAATATTTTGTTTTATTGACATGATCTGCTAATTTGTTTTCATTATTACATATGAGTGAAATCACATGGTATTTGACTTTCTCTGTTTGGCTTGTTTCAGGAAGGATCATTCTGTTCTTATCCTTTTGTTCTTCCAAATATAAATAGCATTCCGCTATCTACATATACCACATCTTTTTGGACATTTTTTGATCAGTGGAGACTTGCATTTTTTCTACCTCTTGGCTATTGCAGTGAACATGGATGGAAAACACCTCTTGGAATTAGTGCTTTTTATGTGTAATTAGCAGCTAAATACTCAGAAGTAAGACATTTGTGTCATAGGAAACTTATATTCTTCAATGTTTGAGGAATTTCCATACAGCTTTCCATAACAGATGCACAAGTTTACATTCCATCAACACTGTATAAGTGTTTCCTCTTCTGCCCCGGGACCCTGTGAGCTCAGTGACAGCACAGGAAAGGAAATCTCCACCCTCTTCCAGAATTAAGAGATCAGGGTTTTCAGGCAGAGCCCAGATGGCTTCATAATGGATCCCAGAGCAGAGCAAAGGACAGGTGGGACAGAGAACACAGCACTTCTTTGCAACGTATCAAGCAGACTTGCAGCATTTGCAACCAGGGTCCCTCAGTGGACAGCAGGGCTGGTGTCTGTGGTGGTCATTACCTGTTTCCACATGTGTGCAGTGGGCACAAGCCCACATAGGTGCCTCCTACATATCAGGGTCAGCTGATTCCACAGTTTGAACCCTGTGGACTAGACCCTGCTCCAGTCACCAGGAGACTCAGCCTGTGGCAGGAAGTACCAGACAGAGGTGGGGAGGGAGGGGAGGACAACTAAAGACAAATTGGACCTTGCTATGAGAGAGAGGGAGGAGGTGGAGGTGACAGAGTTCACTTCTCAACAAACTGAGACAACATTTAAGTCCTAGACTCCCCAGTACCCACCTCACCCCAAGGTAAACTAGAAGAGAAACAATCAAACTGACCCCCAGCACCCCAGCTCTTAAACTGGAATTCAGGTGACATAAATACTTAGAAATCAAGGAACATCAAGCACAGAAGGAAGAAAAAGTAGCAGAACAGAAGTTCTGGCTCATAAATACAGGAGAGAGAAGCAGAGGAGTCCCAGCAACGTGGAGCAACAACATTAAATACACCCGTGAGTGATGGGAGGTGACTCAGGGCAGATGGGCAGCTGCAAGACCTTGGAAAGTAGATCAAAGCACCAGCGAGTCTTCACCAAAGAACTGGACAATATTAAGAGAACACAAATCACCTCAGAAATATAGGGTCCAAGTGTAGAATTCAGCCAATTAGGAAAACAGAGAGAAATAAGACAGACATAGGACAAATAAGGAAATGCTACAAAGAATGTCAGACTCAGTGAAGAGTGGACACATAAGAATAGTGGATGACCCAGAAGATGAAGAGGCAAGAGAGGAGTGATGCTTTTCAAAATAATCACAGCTGAGAATTTTCCAAACCTGAAGAATGAAATAAGCATGAATGTGCAGGATGTAGTGATAACACCCAAAATTCAAAGTGAAGATGAACTACACCATAACACCTCCCTGTTAAATTATAGAAAATCAGGAATAAGAAGAAGAATTTTAAAAAGGCCTGAAAATAAGAGAATTTGCAAAGGCATCGAAAGTAGGATTTCCTCAGATTTTTCCCCAGTCACTCTCGAGGACAGGAGAGAAGTGAAGTGCTCATAATCCTAAATACAAGGACTTCCAGCCAAGAATATTCTATCCTGCAGAATTATTCAATTATGAAAGTGAATTAAAAAAAAAAAAAAAAGCTTTCCAAAGAAGCGAATGGAGTTTATCACTGTCAGGTGCGTGCCTGACCATAAAAGCCAAAAAGGGTTCTTCCACAATAAAGAAAAAATGAAACACAAACCCTGAGCAAAATGACATGAACAGGAGTATGATGGGTCAACAACGAAGCACTGAAAGGAAGGAAGGAAGTTACAGAAGTAGGGACAGCTGAGGATTTGCCATGGACGCTCATGGATAGTTTGATATGACAAGAATTTTCTGCAGATAATTTTAAGTTGCTTGTTTGTACATGATGCAGTTGTACATTTTTTCCTCCATTTCTTTCTATTATTTTTTAGGTACTCAATTTCCTCTTTTAAACATTTTACTAAAGGAAAATTTACTCTCATGATGTTTTTGGTAACACTGAACCCAGTACACAGAACAGTAAAAAATAATTAAGGAAATACAGAAAACATAATTATAATGTATAAAAAACTAATATCAAACTGCACAAAAGACAAACGACAGGTTATGACTACCTGAGGACAGGATCATGACTCAGTTAATGGACTGTGAGGCCTGCTGCTCCCGACCAGACAATCTGAGGAAGCGGCCCCCGTCACGTTGGGGTTGCTCTGCAGCTGAAGAGCCTCACCAGGGCCTGCTTTATGTCCCTGTTTCTGAGACTGTAGATGAAGGGGTTCAGCATGGGGGTGACCACCGTGTACATCACCGAGGCTGTTGCACTGTCCCTGGAGTCCTGGGTAGTGGTGGAGCTGAGGTACACGCCGAATACCGACCCGTAGAACAGGGAGACCACGGAGAGGTGAGACCCGCAGGTGGAGAAGGCTTTGTACCTGCCGCTCGCTGAGGAGATTTTCAAAACAGAGGACACAATCTTAGAGTAGGAGAAAAGGATGCCACTGAGAGGAATCATCCCCACAACCCCCGCTGCTAAATATATCACCAGCTCATTGAGGAAGGTGTCAGAACAGGCAAGCTGGATCACCTGGTCCAGTTCACAGAAGAAGTGAGGGATTTGCAGCTGTGAGCAAAAGGACAGTCGCAAAACCATTAAGCTGTGTAATAGAGAATCCAGAAGACTTAACACCCAGCATGCAAGAAGCAGGAGGCCACAGAACTGGGGGTTCATGATGACCATGTAGTGCAGGGGATGGCAGATGGCCACAAACCGGTCATAGGCCATGGCTGCCAAGAGGAAGTTGTCCCCTCCTGCAAAGAGTAAGGAGAAAAACACCTGGCTGAGACAGCCCACGTAGGTTATGGCTTTGTTCTGTGTCTGGATGTTCAGCAGCATCTTGGGGACGGTGGTGGAGGTGAAGCAGATGTCGGCAAAGGACAGGTTGGCGAGGAAGAAGTACATGGGGCTGTGCAGGTGGGGGTCCGTGACGATGGCCAGGATGATGAGGAGATTCCCAGTGACTGTGACCAAGTACATGGCCAAGAATGCCCAGAAGAGGAGGGGCTGCAGCGAGGCCTCTTCTGAGAGCCCCAGGAGGGTGAACGCTGTGGGGTGGGTTTGGTTTCCTGGCGCCAGGTCGCTGGTGAGCCTGGGGTATGGAGACAGAAGTGATGTCAACTTAACCACAGCAGAGCAATCAAGAATGGAGTTTAAATGGTGTGATTTCATTTAAATACATTAGTTAATCAATTTCATGTCTTAGAGCTAGTACCTGTTACCCGAAATTTTCAAGGCTGTTAAGTGACTCACCTTTTCCTGATACTGAAAATCATTAGCCATTCTTACATCTAATGTAAACATATTTCCAAGTAAAAATTTTCTTTGAAAATGACCTAATACTTTCTTTTAAATACATTTCACCAATTGCATTATACAAATATTGTTGGAATCATGGAGAAAAAACAGTTAGACTGACTTTGAAAAATCCTAGCCCTCAGGTGTCCCTGGTGGCACCGGGGCTAAGTCTCAGGGCCACCACTGGGACTGCCTGAGTATGATCCCCGGCCAGGGAGTGACCCACATGGCACAGCAGACCTCTCCTGTCTCCACACTGCTCCCCTCAGCAGTGCATTTCAGTAGATCTGCCTGTCCTGCCCCCAACTCTGTCTATGGTGAGTGCATCACTCACTGCATCTTTGGCCTGCACCCTAGTTCTTCTGTGCATGCGTAATAAATAAATATTTTTTTAAAAAGGAAAAATCCAAGCCCCAAGCAAGTTTTCTTCTAAGTATGTGTGTGGTCTCAGAAAATAATATTTCATATGGTGATTACTATTGTTAGGTAAAATAATGTAGTGGGATGAAAAGTTAGAATCAAGAGGAATCTTGTATAATCACTTCCAATGAACAGACTTTGAACAAAAATATCTGAAGGCAGCAGGATTTATCTATGAAGGAGACATCACGTGGCAACAATATACGCATGAGAAGAACGTTTGGGTTTGGGGAAATAGCCAGACAAAGATGCAACATAGGAGTGTTTTTGGCACAGTTACAGATCCACGAAGTAGGGATGTGACCGGAGTGGGTGCTTTAGGTTGGGGGTGAGATGAGAGAGTGGGCAGGAGGCCCCGACATCCTGTTGCCGTGTGAAGTTCCTGCACATGACATTGTACATTTGCTGATCCTCTACTGTGTAGATTGTGTTACGTGTGCTGTGCATAAGTGTGAGCATAATGTGTTACATGCATAAATGATCCCTCATTTAATCCCGCCATAGACTATAGTTTCTTTCCCTCATATTTCTTCTGAATTCTGAATGTTTGATTATGGGAGACAGCTTCCACTTGGGAGAGGTGTGCAATCTGTGTTTCCCTTACCTGTAATAAGGCTTATTTCCCTTATTTCCTCCACTCACACACTTTCTGATCCACGCTTAGGGCATTTTGACTTGTGCGTTGAGGCACAGCTGAGAATTGGAATCAAATCTCTAAGGGCAAGGAAAATAGGCAGCGTTTTACTTTGCAAAGAACCACCCACCCAGAACTGTTGTAAAGAAAGATATTTCCTCTGCATTTTAAGGCACTAGATACCTAAGATCAAAGAACCTTTTCCTGTGTCCATATTTATTTAGTCATGTATTCATTTGTAACTGAGGTAGTATTGGGGAGCCCCCACCAGATATTGGCACCATAGTGCACCCACACGCAGGCACCCATATTCCACCACCCCAGACCCTTGTGCTTCCTTCCTGCCTTGTTCTTCCCCTTCCCCCTCCCCAGCTCCCCCTTTGATGGTTCAGTTCTGTAGTCAGCTGTCAAGGGTTAGTTTCCCAGCTTCTCTTACTCTGTTAATTTAGTTACTTTGTATTCCTGGCTGGAAAAAGCTGATTGGCAGATAAATGAAAAGATGAGGAATAAAGATAGTGTTTAATATAAGAAGCATCAGGGTCTTTATTTAGAAGTTTGGTGGATTCCGTGTGTTTGAGGAATAGATTGAAATTGTCCTTTGAATACAGAAGAATTGATCCAGAAGAGGGGAAGGTGGGGGCTGTTTTTAGGAACACATTGGCTGCCCAGTGTCCCTTTGTCTCTCTTGTATGCAGAAGCTTTTCAGTTTATGTAGCACCACGTGTGGCTTCCTGCTTTTCCATGTCACAAGGAAGTCATTGCCTATGCAAATACCAGAGAGCACCTAATAGGTGTTTTCCAGAGGAAGCACCTAATAGGTGTTTTCCATAGGAGACACCTAGATGGTCAGCAAGCACATGACGGGGTGCTCCGGATCACTCACCAGGATCCAAACCAGGGGATGTTACCTCACAACTGCTGACAGAGCTCCCAGGGTGATGAGCAAACTTCAGCAGTGGGAGTGGGGCACAGAGAACCCTGGGGTGCTGTCAGTGGGCTAATACACCACTTCAGGCACAGTGGGTAAGAGAACAGAGGTGCCTCAAAATAGCAAAGTTAGACTCACCTGTGATCTGTTCATACATGTACAAAGGAAATGAACACGGGACATTGAAAAGCTGTCCGCACCCCCTTGCTTAGTGAGCAAAACATAGAAATAACCTATAAGTCCATCATGGACAAATAAAAGACATAGTGTGTACATATGTGGATATAAAAAATATATGCACTGTATTATATGTGTATACGATTGTTCTTACTGTCCAAATGAATATACATGGATTATGTAAAACATGGAATGAGTAACACACACACAGGATATGGTGTTGTTATAATACACATTCTACATAGTGTAATATCACATGATATCCAGTAAAGAGAAAGAAGGCACCACACAGGCACCCAAGACCATTCTGCTCCGTGATAGAAGTCGAGGAACTACAGATACTGCTATCACTTCTGGGTGCGGTCCTGGAACAGACTTGAATTGGTGACAGGGACCCGGGGTGGGACAGTTGTAAAAAGTTGTTTCAGGACACACATTGGAAGCTGCTGAATGAACAAGGTTCTGCAAATCTACTGCATGTGACAGCAGCAGTGCTTTCCTGCAACCTTCCCAGTTGTGAAGAGATTATTTCTGAAACGTTTTGTGACAAAAATAAATATTAATTTGTGTATTGAGAAGGGGTCAGCTAGTGCTGCAGTGGTCATCATATTGCAGTAGATTACTATATCCACTCAACATGTTTGTCTCCAACTTTCACACTGTTTCATGTCAACTAATATCAATGAAAATACAACAGATCACATCACAAATGTGAAGAGACACAGTAATGAGGAAACACAGATGTGACATGAGCACAATGTGTATGAGAGCTTAGTACTACTCAGACTGCAAGAACAGCCTGTGTTTAACATACATGGTGGGACACAAAGGATCGACTGAGGCCCACACACAAATTGAAAACTTTCAACCATTTTGTACAACAATCTCTGCATATATGGGAGAATTAACTGCCAAGTATTTATTGTGAAAGACTCCCATTCTATTTCAATATTGGAAAGAAAACCAGATAAAAGCTCAGGCTGTAAGTAAATAAACTGTAAGAATGAGAACAATTTGTAATTGAAAAAAGCAAAGTTCTAACAAGCAAAGCTATGCGAATTTGCCAGTACTAGAGTGGATGCAAAGTCAAACTCTTTAGTCTCCCCCAGCTGACATTAAAGAAAAAGGATGACTTCTGTGAGCACCTGCTGTGAGGGAACACTACACACTGTTCCTCTCCTCAGCTGCTCTGTGACGTCATCCGCCCCCATTACTCTGGATCTCTCCAACACAGATGCCCTGCTCATCACCCCACCACTCCCGTCATCCGCTTCCCATTAAACTCTTTATTTCCTGCTGCCTCAACTCCAGACCTTCTTGGCTGTGTCCTGACTTTGCTGGAACCACGTTAAGCCTCCCACTCCCCCTTCAGTCTCATCCAAACAGATTTTCCTTCCTGTCTCTTCACTGTCAGCACCATCTCTGTATTGTTGAGAGCAGTGGACAGTTTTGAGTCAAAAATTAAGTAAATTAATTATAAATTGACGAACAGTCAAGCAAGAGAACAAGGGAACCTCTTGTCCCTGGGCCTGGTTTGATCTCTGTGACCTGAGGCAGAACTTCTCAGTTTGCATTTTCCCTGGATCTGTCCCAAGTGCCTGCTGGGCTCTGAGACTCACCTGGGTGGGGGCTGTGAGGGGGGCTTCTCCATGGAGCGTCTGAGTCCCTCCTGGACGCTTGAGGATGGATCTGGGCTGTGTCACAGACAGGATCTCAGGAGGGCGCCAAGGGCTGGTGCCTGGGCAGAGGTCGGGCTCCACAGACAGGAATCATGTCCTCTCCGGTCCTGGGTTGGACAGTCTGAGGGACCGAGGGAGACAGGGTATTTACCGCCCTCCACGCGGTCTCATTAGCCACACCTCACTCTCCTGCTCCAAGCTCTGAGCTCATGATTTCCCTGTGGACACTGGATTTGGCAAAAGGAAAGTTCCTTAATGATTCTCTGATCCCGAGAGACTAGATTAGATGTCAAGTGCATCCAGTTTTATTACTCCCCGTCCTTCATTTGTAACCACCCAGCACCTGTTCTAATTCCGTGTTCAAGTTTTCAAAATGTGCTGGGAATTGCATGGGGACTATAATCAAGATGAAAATGCAAACAATGTGCAAAAAAGAAAAAATGATGTAAAAAATACATAAAATAAAAAAAAAATTAAAAATCTGTGCTGAGGATCCCAACTTGACACGATGCTCTGGATCATCAAGGCACAAATATGTTGGGGGCACAGACTCCCATCATTTGTCCGGTAGTGCTGTTCCTCTCTCGTCAAGCTGAGAATCGAGCCCTCTAAATAAAACTTTAGCCACCACACTCCTTGTTTTCATGGCACTTTTGCAAAAGCAAATAGGAATTTCTTTTTTGTTTTTACTGTGATGTGACTGCAGCAGCCTTATGTTTGAAACTCCAGAAGGAAACGCCTTTGTTCCTAACCAGCCAAATGTGCAGGGCCCAAGAGTGAAGATTTTGGTTCCTGCCGCACTCACTCTGAAGCCCGTGCGCCTCCTCTGACCCCCGAGACTAAGCATGTATCCTGCTTAGAGCACAGGGAGCTGCTAACACGCTTCACTGCTGCCAGCGTGAGGTGCTGCCCACAACAGTCCACTCCTGACACCGGGCGTCCCCACCCTCACAGGTCACCACGTCATCCGAGCAGCAGTTGTCTGAGCAACCTCTGAATCGTGCCCAGACTTCAGTGCCAAAGCAGGGTCCGAGAGAGCCCCGAGGAGGCAGGAGCAGTCACCACAACGAACTCCAAGTGAGGGTCGCCCATTGCTCTTCTAGCATCCAGAGGAAGGACTTGTAGTTACTTTTGATGGACTCCTCTCAGTACTGAAAATTTTCTTTGGAAGACTATAGAGTTTCCTTAACTTTCTTCTCAGTGTCCACTTTGTTGCCACACAACACAATAGGGATGTTTTCACACCCCAGCAGGTCTCCTTGCAAGTTAGGCACGTTCTGGGAAATAACTGGATGTGACATCAGACAATCCAGTGGCACCCTGGGCTTGGCCTGACAGCCTCTCTCTCCGTACAGATGTCTCCCAAGCAGCTGTGCACCTCCCAGTGAACTGGACCCGTCTGTCTCTGCTGTTGTGGAACAGGGAAGGAAGGACCTCAACAGCCCAGATTCTTCCTATGTCTTTATTTTTCAGAATTATGCTGTTCAGATACACCCTCCCCTTAAGTAGATGTCTTGTTGCTGTAGTGCTGTTTTCTTGGACTGTACAGAGCATTTGGGTTGCTATAGGCCCAATTATTTATGTTCTCCTTTGTTTCCCTTGCTGCTGGAGATGATTCCACAAACACATCTGAAATTTCTATTGCAGAGTTCTCTTCTATGTGTGTTATAGTTTTTGGTCTTACCACAGTCTTTTTTTCATTTTCAATTGATTTTTGTGTGTTTTGAGAGAGAGTCATCTAGCTTCATCCTTTTGCATGCGTGTCCAGTCTTCCCAATACCATTTACCGAAGAGGCTCCTTGCTCCGGTGTATGTTCTTGGCTCCCATTTTGTAGATTAACTGTTCCTATGTGTCTGATGATTTCTGGGGTCTTGATTCTATCCACTGGTCTCTGTGTCATCGTCCCGTACCATTATCATTATCCAGTGTTATTTTAATCATTATAGCTTTATAGTATAGTTTGAAGTCTGCTATTGTAATTAGGACTTTTTCCTTTTATTGTCAGATTTGGTTTGCTCTGTGGGGTCCTTTGTGGTTCCCTATGAAAATTGGTAATGTTTGTTTTCCTTAAAATGGACTCAATCTTTTTTTTAATGTGTATTGTACTGTTATTATTTTTTTACACTGATGTCTTATTTGGTTCCCCTATATTCCTGCTATAAGGGAAACCATCCAGTATTTTTCTTTTTCCTTCTGGTTTATTTCACTGAGCAAAATTCCTTCTAGCTCCATCCACATTGCTGCAAATGGCCTGAGCTTATCTTTTTTTGATTGCTGAATAATATTCCATTGTGTATATAGACCACATCTTCTTGATCCAGTCATCTATTTTTGGGCATTTATGTTGTTTCCACGTTTCACCTATTGTAAATAGTGCTACAATAAACATAGGGGTTCAAGTGGTCTTTTGAATCAATGTTTTTGTGTCCTTTGGGTAGATCCCTAGGAGTGGAATTACCTGTCATATGGTAGCTCCTTATTTAGTAGATTGAGGAGCCTCCAGACAGCTCTCCACAGTGGTTGGACCAGTGTGCACTCCCACCAGGGGTGCAGGAGAGTTCCTTTTTCACCACATCCCCGCCAACATTTGTTGTTGCTTGTTTTTTTGATCTGTGCCATTCTCACTGGCCTAAGGTGGTATCTCAGTGTGGTTTTGATTTGCATTTCCCTGATGATAAGGGATGTTGTACATTTTTTTTTATATGCCTGTTGGCCATTTGCATTTCCTCTTGGGAGAAATGTCTTTTAAGTTCTTCTGTCCATTTCTCCACTGGATTGCTTATTTTGTTTTTGGTTGAGCCTAGTGAGTTCTCTGTGTATGTTTGTGATATCAGTCCCTTATCAGTTGCATGGAGTGCAAAGATTTTTTTCCCAATCAGTGGGGTGTCTCTCTGTTTTGATTAATGTATCTTTGGCTGTAGAGAAGCTTTTCAGTTTGATGTCATCCCAGGTGTTTATCTTTTCCTTCACTATCACTGCTTTGGGTGATGAGTCTTTAAAGATGTTTCTGAGACGTATGTCTTGTAGTGTTTTACCTATATTTTCTTCTACATATATTATAGTTTCAGGTGTTGTGTCCAGTTCTTTAATCCATTTTGAGTTGATTTTTGTGCATGGTGAGAGGTAGTGGTCTAGTTACATTTTTTTGCATGTGCAGGTGCAGTTTTCCCAGCACCATTTATTGAACAACTGTGTTCCATTTCATATCCTTTGCTCCTTTGTCAAAGATTGGTTGTTCATGTAATTGGGGCTTTATTTCTGGGCTCTCTATTTGGTTCATTGGTCTGTGTGTCTGTTTTTGTTCCAGTACCAAACTTTTTTAATTATTATGGCTTTGTAGTATAGCTTGCAGTTTGGAAGTGTGATACTACCTTTCTCCTCTGTTTTCATCAGTAGGACTTTGGCTATTCATAGTTTTTTGTGGTTCCATATGAATTTCATCAGTATTTGTTCTGTTTCTATTTTTTTTTTAGATTTTTTTTTTTATTTTTATACAAGAACTCGGGTACAGGCCAGATGCACGGAAGGATAAGAGGATTCACCAGAGACAGAGCGGGGAACAGAACTGGAAGATTTATGAAATACACTGCTGAGGGGAGCAGCAGGAGAGACGGGAGAGTTATGCCACACCAGGTGGGACCCTCGCTGGCTGGCCAGGATCGAACTGGCACTGCGGAGGCTGCGGAAAGCTTCACAGCTCGGTGTTCAACTGCCTGTGCCACCAATGGGAGGCCCAGTATTTGTTCTATTTCTTTGAAGAATGTCATTGAGATTTTTATTGGAATAGCATTGTTTCTGCATATTTCTTTAGGGAGGATGACCATTTCAATAATGTTGATTCTTCCAATCCATGAGCAGGGGATTTCTTTCCATTTCTTTGTGTCTACTTCAATTTCTTTTAACAGTGTTTTATAATTTGCTTTGTAAAGGTCTTTCACCTCTTTTGTTAGGTTTATTCCCAAGTATTTGATTTTTTTTTTGTTTCAGTTATAAAAGGGATGGTTTTCTTGATTTCTTCTTCAGACTGACTGTGTATAGGAAGGCTACTGATTTTTGCATGTTGATTTTGTATCCTGCTACTTTACTGAACTGGTTGAGTATTTTGAGTAGTTTTTCTATGGAGTTTTTAGGGTTCTCTATGTATATTATCATATCATCTGCAAATAGCGTTAGTTTTACTTGTTCTTTCCCTATCTGGATTCCTTGTATGTCTTTCTCTTGTCTTATTGCCCTGGCTAGACCTCCAGTATTATATTGAAGAGCAGTGGTGAGAGAGGACAGCCTTTTCTTGTTCCTGATCTTAAAGGAAAGGCCTTCAGCTTTTCGCCATTGAGAATAATATTGGCGATGGGTTTGTCGTATATGGCTTTTATCATGTTAAGGTATGTTCCTTCTATCCCGAGAATTTCAAGGGCCTTCATCATAAATGGTTGTTGGACTTTGTCGAATGCTTTCTCAGCATCTATTGATATGATCATATGGTTCTTATTTTTCTTTTTGTTGATGTGTTGGATTACACTGATTGATTTTCGTATGTTGAACCATCCCTGTGCCCCTGGGATGAATCCCACTTGATTGTAGTGTACTATCCCTTTGATGCATTGTTGGACTCAGTTGGCCAGGATTTTGTTGAGGATTTTTGCATCAGTGTTCATTAAGGAGATTGGCCTGTAATTATCTTTTTTTGGGCTGTCTTTGTTGGGTTTTGGTATTAGTGTAATTTGGCTTCGTAGAATGTATTTGGTAGTATTCCTTCTTTTTCAACTTTTTGAAAGATTTTGTGTAGGATAGGCACTAATTCACTGCTGAACATTTGGTAGAATTCATTTGTGAATCTTTTTGTTTTTGGGGAGTGCTTTCATACTGCCTCAGTTTGGCTGCTTGTAATTGGTCTGTTTAGTTGTTCTATTTCTTCTTTGTTCAGCTTTGATGATTATGTCATTCTGGGAATTTGTCCAACTCTTCTAGGTTGTTGAGTTTGTTTGTATGTAAGTGTTCATAGTAATCTCTGATTAGTCTCTTGATTTCTACTGAGTCTGTTGTGATTTCTCCTCTTTTATTTATAATCCAATTTACATGTGTTTTCTCCAGTGAAACATGTTAATTTTAATACAGAGCTATTTATTAAAGGAGACACTCCCATGAAATTCTTTCCATTTCCTGTGAGTTTACCTTTCCATTTATTACACTGAAGTAACCTTGCATTGTAACGTTATATAAATTTGAGGTATGCATGATTATTATTTTTTTTAAACTTTATTTTTTTATAGAGGCATGTTTTATTTATTTATTTGTTTGTTTGTTTGTTTGTTTTGTTTATACATGCACTGGGTACAGTCAGATGCGTGGGAGGGTGAGAGAATTCAACAGAGACAGAGCGGGAGCAGAGCAGGCAGAAGGACCGAAGGACACTGCTGAGGGGAGCAGCGGGCAGCAGGAGAGATCTGCGCGCCATGCGGGACCCTCCTCCGGTGGCCGGGGAGCAGCCGAGGATCGAACCGGCCCCGCAGAGGCTGCGGGCAGCTTCGCAACCCAGTGCTCAACTGCTGCGCCACCAGGGAGGCCTTGCATGATTATTAATCAACATATGTGTATGTGACATTAAGTTCAGTACTAAAAGTTTACATTTATCTGTCATTATACCATTATCCTTGTTTCTGATAAACCAACTCCCTCCTCCCATCTTTGTGTTAGCCACTAATTGTTCTTATATAGTCCAAAAGCATATTTTGTTTTGTTGACATGATCTGTTTATTTGTTTTCTTTATTACATAAGAGTGAAATCACATGGTATTTGACTTTCTCTGCTTGGCTTGTTTCAGAAAGGATCATTCTGTTCTTATCATTTTGTTCTTCCAAATTTAAATAGTATTCCGCTATCTACATACACTACATCTTTCTGGACATTTATCAATCAGTGGACATTTGGGTTTTGTCTACCTCTTGGCTATTGTAAATATCATTGCAGTGAACATGGATGGAAAACACCTCTTGGAATTAGTGCTTTTTGTGTGTATTTTCCAGCTAAATACTCAGAAGTAAGACATTTGCATCACAGGAAACTTACATTCTTCAATGTTTGAGGTATTTCCTTACAGCTTTCCATAATAGATGCACAAGTTTACATTCCATCAACAATATATAAGTGTTTCCTTTTCTGCCCTGGGACCCTGTGAGCTCAGTGACCAGTCCAGGAAAGGAAATCTGCACCCTCTACCAGAGTTAAGAAATCAGAGTTTTCAGGCAGAGCCCAGAGGGCTTCATAATGGATCCCAGAGCAGCGAAAGGACGGTGGGACAGAGAACACAGCACTTCTTTACAACGTATCAAGCAGACTTGCAGCATTTGCAACCGGGTCCCTCAGTGGACAGCAGGGCTGGTGCCTGTGGTGGTCATTACCTGTTTCCACATGTGTGCAGTGGGCACAAGCCCACATAGGTGCCTCCTACATATCAGGGTCAGCTGATTCCACAGCTTGAACCCTGTGGACTAGACCCTGCTCCAGTCACCAGGAGACTCAGCCTGTGGCAGGAATTACCAGACAGAGGTGGGGAGGGAGGTGAGGACAACTGAAGACCAATTGGACCTTGTTGTGAGAGAGAGGGGAGGAGGTGGAGGTGACAGAGTTCACGTCTCAGCAAACTGAGACAACTCTTCAGCCCCAGACTCCCCACTGCCTCCACCAGAAGCCTGGAAAGCTAGAAGAGGAACAATCTCACCACAGCCCGCCAGCTGCAAACCTGGAAACGAGGTGACATAATTACTTAGATCAAGGAACATCTGAGCACCAGAGGAAAAAAAGCAGCCGAACAGAAGTTCTGGTTCATTAATACAGGAGAGAGAAGCAGAGGAGTCTCAGTGACGTGGAGCAACAACAGTAAATACACCCGTGAGTTATGGGAAAACAACTCAAATGCAGAGAGGCATCTGCAAGACCTTTGAAAGAAGATAAAAGAACCAGAGAGTCTTCACCAAAGAGCTGGACAAGTTTAAGAGAACACAAAAGACTGTCTGAATGTGAATGAACACAAATATAGGAAGTGTGTTAAATAGAATTAAACGGGCCAATGAAATAACTTCAGAAATGGAGGATCCCAGTATATACATGACCCAATTAGGAAAACAGAGAGAAATGAGACTCAGACACAGGAAAAATAAGGAAACGCTACAAAAAACGTCAGACTCCACAGACGTGGATAATCCGGAAGGTGAAGAGAGAAGAGAGGAGTGACACTCTTCAAAAAACCACAGCTGAGAATTTTCCAAACCGAGAGTGAAATAAGCACACATGTCCAGGAACTCAACTTTCAACTTGAGTTGAACACTCAACTTTCAAGGTGAAAATGACCTACACCATGACACCCCACTGTTAAATCAGAAAAAAATCAGAAAAAAAGAGAAGATGTACAGGAGGCCTGAATGGAAGAGGATTTGCAAAGGCGTCCAAGGTAGGCTTTCCTCTGATTTTCCCCCAGTCACCCTCCTGGAAAGGAGAGGAAGTGTTAGGGGGAAAAGGATGTCCTAAAGCTAATTCCATACAGTGCTCCCTAACAGAAGGAAGTGCTCATCATCCTAAACACAAAGACTTCGGGCAAAGAGCACTCTCTGCTGCAAAATTATTCAATTTGAATGTGAATAAAGGCTTCCCAGACAGAGAAGCCAATGAGTTTGTCACCCTCAGGACTGCCTGCCTCACCATAAAAACTGACAGGAGTTCATGTACTAGAAAGAAAAAATGACACAAACCCTGAGCAAAATGACATGAACAGGAATATTATGGGTCAACAATAAAGCATCGAAAGGAAGGAAGTAAAGGAGAAAGTAAGGGACAGTGAATATTAGCCCTGGACGCACATGGGTACTGTGATATCACAAGATTTTTCTGCAGATAATCCATAAATTGCTTATTTTTTCCTGATCGAGTTGTATCTATTTTCCTCCATCTTTCTATTATTTTGTAAGTACCCAATTTCCTGTTTTAAACATTTCACCGAAGAAAAGGCACACAGATTCTTTTTTAACACTTCCCAGTGTTCATACCAGTTCAAATTAATTTAGAATGGGCCTCCCCTGGTGGCTCAGCGGTTGAATACTGGGCTGCAAAGCTACCTGCAGCCTCTGCAGCACTCGTTCGATCCCCGCCAGCCAGCGAGGGTCCCACATGGCACAGCAGACCTCTCCTGCCGCCCGCTGCTCCCCTCAGCAGTGTACTTCAGTCATTCTGCCTGTTCTGTTCCCCACTCTGTCTCTGGTGAATTCTCAGCCCTCCACGCTTCTGACTGTACCCAGTGCTTGTATAAATAAATAAATAAAAATTATTTAGGAAATGCAGAAAAAAATTATAATACATAAAAAAACTGACGTTAAACTGTGTACATAAGACAAAGCACAGATTATCTCTGATTGACTGAGGACAGGATCATGACTTAGTCCATGGACTGTGAGGCCTGCTGCTCCCGACCAGACAATCTGAGGAAGCGGCCCCCGTCACTTTGGGGTTGCTCTGCA
The DNA here is from genome assembly GCF_014898055.3 of Talpa occidentalis. Taxonomy (NCBI): domain Eukaryota; kingdom Metazoa; phylum Chordata; class Mammalia; order Eulipotyphla; family Talpidae; genus Talpa; species Talpa occidentalis. The sequence continues at coordinate 4,231,872 of NW_023601212.1, read as the reverse complement.
GCTAAAGAGCCTCACCAGGGCCTGCTTTATGTCCTTGTTTCTGAGACTGTAGATGAAGGGGTTCAGCATGGGGGTGACCACCGCGTACATCACCGAGGCTGTTGCACTGTCCCTGGAGTCATGGGTAGCAGCAGAGCTGAGGTACACGCCAAATACCGTCCCGTAGAACAGGGAGACCACGGAGAGGTGAGACCCGCAGGTGGAGAAGGCTTTGTACCTGCCGCTCGCTGAGGAGATTTTCAAAACAGAGGACACAATCTTAGAGTAGGAGAAAAGGATGCCGCTGAGCGGAATGATCCCCAGAATCCCCGTTGCTAAATATACCACCAGCTCATTGAGGAAGGTGTCAGAGCAGGCAAGCTGGATCACCTGGTCCAGTTCACAGAAGAAGTGAGGGATTTGCAGCTGTGAGCAAAAGGACAGTCTCAAAACCATTAAGCTGTGTAATAGAGAATGCAGAAGACTTAACACCCAGGATGCAAGAAGCAGGAGGCTGCAGAACTGGGGGTTCATGGTGACCATGTAGTGCAGGGGATGGCAGATGGCCACAAACCGGTCATAGGCCATGGCTGTCAAGAGGAAGTTGTCCACTGTTGCAAAGAGTAAGGAGTAAAACGTCTGGCTGAGGCAGCCCGCGTAGGTTATGGCTTTGTTCTGTGTCTGGATGTTCAGCAGCATCTTGGGGACGGTGGTGGAGGTGAAGCCGATGTCAGCAAAGGACAGGTTGGCGAGGAAGAAGTACATGGGGGTGTGCAGGCGGGGGTCCGTGACGATGGCCAGGATGATGAGGAGATTCCCAGTGACCGTGACCAAGTACATGGCCAAGAATGCCCCAAAGAGGAGGGGCTGCAGCGAGGCCTCTTCTGAGAGCCCCAGGAGGGTGAACGCTGTGGCGTGGGTTTGGTTTCCTGGCGCCAGGTTGCTGGTGAGCCTGGGGGATGGAGGCAGAAGTGATGGAAACTTAACCACAGCAGAGCAATCACGGAATGAGGTTAAATGGGGTGATTTTATTTTAAATACATTCAGTTAATCAATTTCATGTCTTAGAGCTAGTACCTGTTACCCGAAATTTTCAAGGCTGTTAAGTGACTCACCTTCTCCTGATACTGAAAATAATTAGCCATTTTACATCTAATGTAAACATATTTCCAAGTCAAAATTTTCTTTGAAAATGTCCTAATACTTTCTTTTAAATACATTTGACCAATTGCATTATGCAAATATTGTTGGAATCATGGAGAAAAAGCAGTGAGACTGACTTTGAAAAATCCTAGCCCTCGGGTGTCCCTGGTGGCACCGGGGCTAAGTCTCAGGGCCACCACTGGGACTGCCTGAGTATGATCCCCGGCCAGGGAGTGACCCACATGGCACAGCAGACCTCTCCTGTCTCCACACTGCTCCCCTCAGCAGTGCATTTCAGTAGATCTGCCTGTCCTGCCCCCCACTCTGTCTCTGGTGAGTGCCTCACTCACTGCATCTTTGGCCTGCTTCCTTGTTCTTCTGTGCATGCGTAATAAATAAATAATTTTTTTTAAAAAGGAAAAATCCAAGCCCCAAGCAAGTTTTCTTCTAAGCATGTGTGTGGTCTCAGAAAATAATATTTCATATGGTGATTACTATTATTAGGTAAAATAATGTAGTTGGATGAAGAGTTAGAATCAAGAGGAATCTTGTGTAATCACTTCCAATGAACAGACTTTGAACAAAAATATCTGAAGGCAGCAGGATTTATCTATGAAGGAGACATCACGTGGCAACAATATACGCATGAGAAGAACATTTGGGTTTGGGGAAATAGCCAGAAAAAGATGGAATTTAGGAGTGTTTTTGGCACAGTTACAGATCCACGAAGTAGGGATGTGACCGGAGTGGGTGCTTTAGGTTGGGGGTGAGATGAGAGAGTGGGCAGGAGGCCCCGACATCCTGCTACCGTGTGAAGTTCCTGCACATGACATTGTACATCTTCTAGTGTGTAGATTGTGTTACGTGTGCTGTGCCTAAGTGTGAGCATTATGTGTTACATGCATAAATGATCCCTCATTTAATCCCGCCATAGACTATAATTTCTTTCCCTCATATTTCTTCTGAATTCTGAATGTTTGATTATGGAAGACAGCTTCCACTTGGGCGAGGTGTGCAATCTGTGTTTCCCTTACCTGTAATAAGGCTTATTTCCCTTATTTCCTCCACTCACACACTTTCTGATGCACGCTTAGGGCATTTTGACCTGTGCATTGAGGCAGAGCTGAGAATTGGAATCAAATCACTAAGGACAAGGAAAATAGGAAGCGTTTTACTTTGCAAAGAGCCACCTATCCAAATTGTTGTAAAGAAAGTTATTTCCTCTGCATTTTAAGACACTAGATACCTAAGATCAAAGAACCTTTTCCTGTGTCCATATGTATTTATTCATGTATTCATTTGTAACTGAATGAACAAGGTTCTGCAAATCCACTGCATGTGGCAGTCAGCAGTGCTTTCCTGCAACCTTCCCAGTTGTGAAGAGATTATTTCTGAAACGTTTTGTGACAAAAATAAATATTAAATGTGTGTATTGAGGAAGGGTCAACTAGTGCCGCAGTGGTCATCATATTGCAGTAGATTAATATATCCAGTCAACATGTTTGTCTCCAACTTTCACACTGTTTCATGTCAACTAATAGCAATGAAAATACAACAGATCCCATCACAAATGTGAAGCGATACAGTAATGAGGAAACACAGATGTGACATGAACACAATGTGTATGAGAGCTTAGTACTACTCAGACTGCAAGAACAGCCTGTGTTCAACATACATCATGGGACACAAAGGATCGACTGAGGCCCAAACACAAATTGGAAACTTTCAAACATTTTGTACAACAATCTCTACATATATGGGAGAATTAACTGCCAAGTATTTATTGTGAAAACCTCCCATTCTATTTCAGTATTTGAAAGAAAACCAGATAAAAGCTCAGGCTGTAAGTAAATAAACTGTAAGAATGAGAACAATTTGTAATTGAAAAAAGCAAAATTCTAACAAGCAAAACTGTGCAGATTGGCCAGTACTAGAGTGGGTGTGAAGTAAAACTATTTAGTCTCCCCCAACTGACATTCAAGAAAAAGGATGACTTCTGTGAGCATCTATTTTGAGGGAACACTGCACACTGTTCCTCTCCTCAGCTGCTCTGTGACGTCATCTGCCTCCATTACCCTGGATCTCTCTAACACAGATGCCCTGCTCATCACCCCACCACTCCCGTCATCCCCTTCACATTAAACTCTTTATTTCCTGCTGCCTCAACTCTAGACCTTCCTGAATCAGTCCTGACTTTGCTGGAACCACGTTAAGCCTCCCACTCCCCCTTCAGTCTCATCCTAACAGGTTTTCCTTCCTGTCTCTTCACTGTCAGCACCATCTCTGTATTGTTGAGAGCATTGGACAGTTTTGAGTCACAAATTAAGTAAATTAATTATAAATTGACGAGTCAGTCGAGCAAGAGAACAAGGGAACCTCTTGTCCCTGGGCTGGTTTGATCTCTGTGACCTGAGGCAGAACTTCTCAGTTTGCATTTTCTCTGGATCTGTCCCAAGTGCCAGCTGGGCTCTGAGACTCACCTGGGTGGGGGCTGTGAGGGGGGCTTCTCCATGGAGCGTCTGAGTCCCTCCTGGACGCTTGAGGATGGATCTGGGCTGTGTCACAGACAGGATCTCAGGAGGGCGCCAAGGGCTGGTCCCTGGGCAGAGGTCGGGCTCCACAGGCAGGAATCATGTCCTCTCTGGTCCCGGGTTGGACAGTCTGAGGGACCGAGGGAGACAGGATATTTACCGCCCTCCACGCGGTCTCATTAGCCACACCTCACTCTCCTGCTCCACGCTCTGAGCTCATGATTTCCCTGTGGACACTGGATTGGGCAAAAGGAAAGTTCCTTAATGATTCTCTGATCCCAAGAGACTAGATTAGATGTCAAGTGCATCCAGTTTTGTTACTCCCCATCCTTCATGCTGTAACCACCCAGCACCCTGTTCTAATTCTGTGTTCACGTTTTCAAGTGTGCTGGGAATTGCATGGGGCCTATAATCAAGATGAAAATGCAAACATTGTGCAAGAAAGGAAAAATGATGTAAAAAATAGATAAAAAATAGCAGCCACACTCCGTGTTGTCATGGCACTTTTGCAAAAGCAAATAGGAATTTCTTTTTTTGTTTTTACTGTGATGTGACTGCAGCAGCCTTATGTTTGAAACTCCGGAAGGAAACGCCTGTGTTCCTAACCAGCTAAATGTGCAGGGCCCAAGAGTGAAGATTTTGGCAACTGCCGCACTCACTCTGAAGCCCGTGCGCCTCCTCTGACCCCCGAGACTAAGCACGTGTCCTGCTTAGAGCACAGGGAGCTGCTAACACGCTTCACTGCTGCCAGCGTGAGGTGCTGCCCACAACAGTCCACTCCTGACACCGGGCGACCCATCCTCACAGGTCACCACGTCATCCAAGCAGCAGTTGTCTGAGCAACCTCTAAATCCTGACCAGTCTTCACTGCCAAAGCAGGGCCCGTGACAGCCCCCAAGGGAGGCAAGAGCAGGCGCCACAATGAACTCCAAGTGAGGGTCGCCCGTTGCTCTTCCAGCAGCCAGAGAAAGGGCTTGTGGTGACTGTGACGACTCGCCTCAGTACTGAAAATCTTCTTTGGAAGACTGTAGAGTTTCCTTAACTTTCTTGTCCTTAGTATCCACTTTGTTGTGAGACTTTCTTGTCCTTAGTATCCTTAATTTTCCTATCCTGATGTCCACTTTGTTCCCACACACACAATAGGGATGTTTTCACACCCCCGACTAGGTCTCTATGCACGTTAGGCAGGTTCTGGGAAATAATTCGATGTTACATCAGAGAATCTAATGGCTAACTGGGCTTGCACCAGTAGCCTCTCTCTGTCCACCAGATGTGTCCTAACCAGCTGGGTACCTCACGTTGACTTGGCATGTCTCTGTGGTGTGGAACAGGAGAGGAAGGACCTCAACACCCAGGTTCTTTGCGTGTCTTTAATTGTCAGAATTACGCTGTGCAAATATGTCCTCCCTTGAGTGGGCCGTCCTTGTGCTCTAGTGCTGTGTTCTTGTGCTGCACAGAGCATTTTGATTGATACAATCCCAGTTATTCATGTTCTCCTTTGTTTCCCTTGCTGCTGGGGATGATTCCACAAACACATCTGAAATTTATTTTGAAGAGTGTTTCGCCCACGTTTTCTTCTATGCGTGTTATCATTTTGGGTCTTACATCAAAGTCTTTTATTCATTTTGTTTTTCTAAAGATTCATTTATTTATGCATACAAGAGCTGGGGTACAGGCCAGACAGGCGGGAGGGTGAGAGGATTTACCAGAGACAGAGTGGGGAACAGAACAGGCAGAGTGACTGAACTGCACTGCTGAGGGGAGCAGCAGGCAAGTCAGGAGAGGTCTGCAGCACCATGTGGGTAGCTCCCTGGCCAGCTGGGGGATCGAACTTGTGTTGAGAGGCTATGGACAGCTTCACAGTGTGGTGCTTAACCCCGCGCCACCAGGGAGGCCCCTTTTACTGATTTTGAATTGATTTTTGTGTGATTTGAGATGGAGTCATCTAGTTTCATTCTTTAGCATGTGCATGCAGTTTTCCCAGTACCATTTACTGATGAGGCTCCTTGCTCCAGTATCTGATCTTGGCTCCTAATGTGTAGATTTAACTATTCCTATAAGTCTGGGTAATTTCTGGGATCTTCATTCTCACCCTTTGGTCTCTGTGTCTGTTATTGTTGCCAGACCATTTTAATCATCCAGTATTGTTTTAATTACTATAGCTTTATAGTGTAGTTTGAAGTCTGGTATTGTAGTAATTTTTCTCCTTTTTGTCAGAGTTGCTTTGCTATCCAGGGTCTTTTATGGTTCCATATGAATGTCAGTAATGTATGTTTTATTCCATGAAGGTGCTGTTGATAATTTCGTGTGTTGCGTTGACTCTGTGTAGCGCTTTGTGGAGGATGTTCATTGTGGCCATCATCATTCTTCCAGTCCATGAGCAAGAATAACTTTCCATTTCCTTGTGTCTTTTTCTATTTCTTTTAATAGAGTCTTACAGTTTTCTTCACACAGGCCATTCACATCCTTTCTCAAGTTTCCTAACTACATTTTTAACTTGTATTTATTTTGGTATGATTGTAAATGGGATCATTTTCTTAATTTTTTCCCCTTCTTACTCATTGTTCATTTATAGGGAGGAGCTGGTTTTGTTTATGTTTATTTCCTGACACTTTAACTGAACTGGTTTATTGCCTCAATTAGATGCAACATCCATGTATGCTGAAAACCCTAAAATATGGGCATAAGTGGAACTCATCCTAAAATAAAAAACATTATTTCAGGCATTTATTTATCTAAACATCCATCTGAATATTCCTTTATTATATCCACACTATTAGACACCAGAAAACGGACTTAGGGCATCTTTTTTAAAAATAATGTAAGGCAGCAGTTGCAGCCTGCCTAATGTTTTGTATATTATGTATAAAGAGACCCATGGAGTATGTATGCCTAATTTCTTATGAGTCCTATAATTCCTTAATTTTATATTTAATTTTATAATGCAAAAAATCATTATTCACGTTGAAATGTAAGTTCATTTCAATACAAAGCTATTTATTAAAGGAGACATCCCATTACATTCTTTCCGTTTCTTTTGAATTTAGCTTTTATTTATTGAACTGAAGTAACCTTGCATTATAACGTCATATAAATTTCAGGTATGCATGATTATTAATCATCATGTGTATATGCAACATTAAGTTCACTGCCAAAAGTTTAACTTTGCCTTTCATTATACCATTGCCCTCTGTTTCTGATTAATCACCTCCCTTTGCCCATCTTTCTGTTAGCCACTAAATGTTCTTATATAGTCCAAAAGTATAGTTTGTTTTATTGACATGATCTGTTTATTTGTTTTCTTTATCACATATGATATGACATTTGACTTTTTGTGCTTGGCTTATATCAGTAAGGATAATTCTCTTGTGCAAATTGTACAATTTCATCTTTTTACTATGTAAATAGTATTCCATGATACACATCTACCACATCTTTTTTCCCATTTGTCCATCACTTGGATTGTTTCTACCTCTTGGCTGTTGTGAAACCACTGCAGTCAATGTGGGTGGCACACACCTCTGTAATGTGTGGTTTTTGTGTGTATTTTCCAGCTAAATACTCAGAAGTGAGACAATTGGATCATAGGGAACTTATATTAGTTATTTTACATATTGCTTTCCATAATAGATGCACAATTTTACATCCACCAACACTACATAAATAAGTGTTTCCACTTCTGGCCTGGGACACTGTGAGCTCAGTGACCAGTGACCAGATGGCTTCGTAATGGATCCCAGAGCAGGGAAAGGACGGTGGGACAGAGAACACAGCACTTCTTTGCAATGTATCAAGCAGACTTGCAGCATTAGCAACCCGGGTCCCTCAGTGGACAGCAGGGCTGGTGGCTGTGGTGGTCATTGCCTGTGACCACAGCGGTGCAATGGGCACATGGCCCATCAGGTGCCCCCTTTATATCCAGGCCAGCTGAGTCCAGAGATGGAACCCTGTGGACTAGACCCAGCTCCAGTCACCAGGAGACTTGATCAGTGGCAGGAACAACCTGAAGGAGGTGGGGAGGGAGATGAGGACAGTTGAAGACCAATTGGAGCTTCTGTGGAGGGAGGAGGGAGGAGGTGGAGGTGACAGAGTTCACTTCTCAACAAACTAAGATAATACTTAAGTCCCAGAGTTCCCGCTGCCCACCTCACGCCAAGGTAAACTAGAAGAGAAGCAGTCAACTCTGACCCACTATAAACCTGGCAATGAGGTGACATAAATAATTAGAAATCAAGGAACATCTGAGCACGAGAAGGAAAAAAAGCATCAGAACAGAAATTCTGACTCATATACAGGGGAGAGAAGCAGAGGAGTCTCAGTGACTTGAAGCAACAATATTAAATACACCGTGAGTTATGGGAGGTGACTCAGGGCAGACAGGCAGCTGCGAGACCTTAGAGAGAAGATAAAGAACCAGAGAGTCTTCACCAAAGAGATGACAAGATTAAGAGAACACAAAAGAGTCTCTGAATGCAAATGAACACAAATATAGAAAGTGTTTTAGGTAGAACTAAAATGGCAAACAAAATAACTTCAGAGCTTGAGGATCCAAATGTATAAATCACATAATTAGGAAAACAGAGAGAAATAAGACAGACACGGGAAAAGAAGGAAACACTACAGAAAATGTTAGACTCAACTGGAAGTGGAAACATAGGGATAGTCGATAACCCAGAAGATGAAGGAGAAGGGAGGAGGGACACTCTTCAAAAACATCATTGCTGAGAATTTTCCAAACCTAAAGAATGAAAGAAGCATGAATGTCCAGGATGTAGTGATAACACCCAAATTTCAAAGTGAAAATGACCTTCACCGTGACATCCCACTGTGAATTATAAAAAGTCAGAAAAAGGAGAAGAATTTATAGAAGACCTGAAGAAGAGTGAATTGCAAATGCATCTAAATTAGGTTTTCCTCAGATTTTTCCGCAGTCACCCTCCAGGACAGGAGAGGAAGGAAGTGCTCATAATCCTAAACACAAGGACACTCCTAAATCCAAGAACACTCCACCCTGCAGAATTATTCAAATATGAATGTGAATAAAAGCTTCCCCAGGTAGAGAAGTCAAAGGAGTTTCTCACTGTAAGGTCTGCATGTCTGACCATAGAAGCTAAACAAGAGTTCTGGAGTATTATGGGTCAGCAACAAAGAACCCAACTGAAGGAATGACAGAGTCAGGGATGACACTAATGGATACTTTGTTTTGACTAGATTTTCCCTCAGATATACTGTAATTGTTTGCTTTTACCTGACACGGTTGTACATATTTTTTCCTTCATTTCTTTTTATTATTTTGTAAATGCCCAATTTCTTGATTGAAACATTTTATTAAAGAAAAATTCAGGCACACCATGCTTCTCTTAATATGGAACTCATTATACAGAACAGTTAAAAATAATTAAGGAAATACAGAAAACATATTAATAATGTATAAAAGAGTGATATCAAACTCTGCTCCTAAGACAAACCACAGATTATCTCTGACTGACTGAGGACAGGATCATGACTTAATCTGTGGACTGTGAGCCCTGCTGCCCCCGACCAGACGATCTGAGGAAGCGGCCCCCATCACGTTGGAGTTGCTCTGCAGCTGAAGATCCTCACCAGGGCCTGCTTTATGTCCCTGTTTCTGAGACTGTAGATGAAGGGGTTCAGCATGGGGGTGACCACTGTGTACATCACCGAGGCTGTTGCACTGTCCCTGGAGTCGTGGGTAGCAGCAGAGCTGAGGTACACGCCAAATGCTGTCCCGTAGAACAGGGAGACCACGGAGAGGTGAGACCCGCAGGTGGAGAAGGCTTTGTGCCTGCCGCTCGCTGAGGAGATTTTCAAAACAGAGGATACAATCTTAGAGTAAGAGAAAATGATGCCGCTGAGAGGAATGGCCCCCAGAATCCCCACTGCCAAATATATCACCAGCTCATTGAGGAAGGTGTCAGAACAGGCAAGCTGGATCACCTGGTCCAGTTCACAGAAGAAGTGAGGCATTTGCAGCTGTGAGCAAAAGGACAGTCTCAAAACCATTAAGCTGTGTAACAGAGAATGCAGAAGACTTAACACCCAGGATGCAAGAAGCAGGAGGCCGCAGAACTGGGGGTTCATAATGACCATGTAGTGCAGGGGATGGCAGATGGCCACAAACCGGTCGTAGGCCATGGCTGTCAAGAGGAAGTTGTCCACTCCTGCAAAAGTAAGAAGAAAAACACTGGCTGAGGCAGCCCGCGTAGGTTATGGCTTTGTTCTGCGTCTGGATGTTCAGCAGCATCTTGGGGACGGTGGTGGAGGTGAAGCAGATGTCGGCAAAGGACAGGTTGGCGAGGAAGAAGTACATGGGGGTGTGCAGGCGGGGGTCCGTGACGATGGCCAGGATGATGAGGAGATTGCCAGTGACCGTGACCAAGTACATGGCCAAGAATGCCCAGAAGAGGAGGGGCTGCAGCGAGGCCTCTTCTGAGAGCCCCAGGAGGGTGAACGCTGTGGGGTGGGTTTGGTTTCCTGGCGCCAGGTCGCTGGTGAGCCTGGGGGATGGGGACAGAAGTGATGTCAACTTAACCACAGCAGAGCCATCAAGAAAGAGTTTAAATGGGGTGATTTTATTTTAAATACATTCAGTTAATGAATTTGATGTTATAGACCTAGTGCCTTTTACCTGAAATTTTCAAGGCTGTTCATGACCCATCAACTCTTGATGCTGAAAATAATTTCCCATTCTTACCTATAATGCAAACATTTTTCCAAGTCAAAATTTTCTTTTAATATATTGTATGATTTTCTTTAAATACATTTAACCAATTATACAAGTATTGTTGGAATCATGGAGAAAAAGCAATGAGACTGACTCTGAAAAATCCTCGTCCTAGGGCCTCCCGGGTGGCCTAGAGGTCCAGACTCAGTGCTACCATCAGGACAGCCTGAATTCGATCCCCAGCCAGGGAGCTGACCCACATGTCAAAAAATAATGACAAGCTGAGAAAGAAAGACAGGGAAATGCTAAAATAGTTGTGGAGAACACCCAAGAGGAATTTTCATATCCTGAGATACATCCATTAGGGGGTGAGACTGAGTTTACATGAATGAAGTAGAATAGAACAAGTAAAGGCCGTAGGAAAATGTCTGAGTGCATTGTCTGAACACATCAGGACAGTGATTTACAGTTCTCTTCCATCAGTTGTGTGTACGTGTGTACATGTGTACATGTGCATGTGTGTGTGTCGTTTTTGTATGTGTGTGCGCGTAGGTAGGCTACATCACAGAGTAAAGGCAGGTCTGACTTTAGGCCACAGTAAGAAGAATCTGGCATCATTGCATACAGGAGAGAAGTATTTAAAAGTCAGTTCTTGCTAATGAGGGAGAGACCCTGTGAGTGAGGCCCCAACTGAAGAGCCAGGCCGGGTGGAGAACAGTTACCTTGGACACCAGGGCCCCCAGGCCGACTGACCCTCCCTCCACTCGCCTGTGGTGGGGTTGACAGTGGGATCCTGATCTGAGTGTTGTTTTTGTACCTGTTCCCACTTATGTGACCACACACTGTTATGATGCAGTAGCGTCTGAGATTGTCCCTCATCTGGTTTTTCGTTTTTGTGGAATCACTTCATTTGCTTTCCTTGGGCTTTAGGTTTTGATCTCTCTTTGACACAGATAAACTGTTCCTTGTTTTGCTCCTCATCCAACAAGCAGTGTCCTCCCCAGACAATATTCCATAAAATCCTGCTTGTGCCCCAACAGTCTGTCCCTTTCCTCCGTGTTGTTTATTCCTGAGACCATCATATCCCACATGCGCGGTTTCCTTGTACTCAACACTCTCTGTCATAACGTAACATCCACATGAGCTGGTACACCAGCTAGTTTGCCCACTTTTGTGATATTAATATACAAACTATGTCAAGGAATTTTAGTTCATAAAATAAATGGAACAGCAAAAAATATATAGCCTGGTTAAATGTAGTGGGATCAGCATGAATGCATTAAGCACAATGGAGCACAAATCTAAGACTTTGTGAAGAGAAGATATAACAAGAACTTCGTCACATCCACTGGTTCTCTAAAACGTAACATGGCAGAGTTGAAAATGAAAAACAGGAAATGACACTTATTCCAAAGCACTGAAAAATGCAGATCTAAAGCTATCATTTCTCTCTAGATAAACAAAAATGGATTCCAATATGCTTGAGGAAAATATTATTTGTCATTTGAATACAGAAGAGTGTGATCCAGGAGATGGGAAGGTGGGGGCTGTTTTTAGTAACAAATTGGCTGCCCAGTGTCCCTTTGTCTCTCTTGTATGCAGAAGCTTTTCAGTTTATGTAGCACCACCTGTGGCTTCCTGCTTTTTCATGTCACAAGGAAGTCATTGCCTATGCAAATACCAGAGAGCACCTAAATATGTGTTTTCCAGAGGAGACAACTAGATGCTCAGCAAGCACATGATGGGGTGCTCAGGATCACTCACCAAGGAAATGCAAATCCGAACCAGGAGCTGTCACCTCACAGCTGCTGACAGAGCTCCCTGGGAGATCAGCACTGGGGTGGGGCGCAGAGAACCTTCGGGTGCTGTCGGTGGGCCAATACATTGCTTCATCCAGGGTGGGTGAGACAACAGAGGCGCCTCAAAATAGCAAAGTTAGACTCCCACGTGCTCTCTTCATACATGTACCAAGGCAATGAAATCAGGACATTGAAAAGCTATCCGCACCCCCTTGCTTTTTGAGCCAAAATAGAAATAACCTATGAATCTATCAGTGGACACATTAAGAAAATAAGGGGCAAACATACAGATATAAAATATGTATTCACAATACATGTACACAATTGCTCTTCACTGACCCAGTGAATATACATGGATTATGTAAACATATGTAATTCACGCACAGGATATTGTGTTGTTATAATACACATTCTATATAGTAAAATATCAAATAATATCCAGTCAAGAGAAGGAAGGACACCCTGCCCTTTGTGACAACCTGAGCACCTAAGAACGTTGTGCCACGTGACAGAAGAGAGAAACTACAGACGCTGGACATGACTTCTGTGTGTGCCCTAAAACAGACTTAAATAGCTTCCATGGACCAGGGTGGGGAATTTGGAAGAGGTTACTTCAGGACACAAACCTGAAACTGGTGGGTGAATAAGGTTCTGGAATCTATCACATTGTGACAGAGTCAACAGTATTTTCTTACAACATTCAAAGTTATCGGGAGATTATTTCTTAATAATTTTGTGACAAAAATAAATATTAATTGTGTGTATGGTTGGAAGTGTCAGCTAGTGCTCCAGGGGTCATCATATTACAATATATAAATATATGAAATCAACATGTTTTTCTCCAACTTTCACAAATCAACATGTTTCATGCCAATTAAATCTCAATGAAAATACATCAAATCAAATCACAAAAGTGAGGAGGCAGAGGAATGAGGGAAAGCAGATGTGACGTGAACACAATGTGTGTAATATATTATTACCACTAAGAATGCAAGAAACAGCCGATGTTTCAATACATAGTGGGACACAGTAGATCAACTGAGCCCCGCAAAATGGAAAGCTTTTAAACATTTTGCCCAAAAGCCTATGTATATGTGGGAGAATTAAGTGCAAAACACTTATTTTGAAAAACTCCAATTCTGTTTGAATATATGAATCACAAACCAGAATAAAAATGCAGGCCCTAAGTAAATAAATTGTAGGAATGAGTGCAATTTATAATTGAAAAAACCAAAAACCTAACAAGGAAAACTATGCAGACTTGCCAGGAATAGAGTGGTTGCAGAGTAAAGCTCTTTAGTCTCCCCCAACTGACATTAAAGAAAAAGGATGACTTCTGTGAGCACCTGCTATGAGAGAACACGACACACTGTTCCTCTCCTCAGCTGCTCTGGATCTTTCTAATACAGCTCACCTGCTCATACACCCCCTCCTAAAAATGAGCTCCTCACTTCAGTGCCGACCCCATCGCATTTAATGCTCTATTTTCCTGCTGCCTTAATGTCAAACCTACTTGGCTGTGTCCTAATTTTGCTGGAACCACGTTAAGCCTCTCACTCCCCCTTCAGTCTCATCCAAACAGATTTTCATTCCTGTCTCTTCACTGTCAGCACCATCTCTGTCTATGTATGTGTTTTTAAAATATTTTATTTTTTATAATTCTTTCATCATTTTTCATCTTTGCACAATGTATGCATTTTCTTTTGGTTATATTCCCCGTACAATTGCACCCCCCCCCTTATTTTGACTCTAGTCCTTCCTCTCCCCGCCCCTCTTTCTATTGTTGAGTGCAGTGGACAGTTTTGGGTCACAAATTAATCAAATTAATTATAAATTGATATGGGAACCTCTTGTCCCTGGGCCTGGTTTGATCTCTGTGACCTGAGGCAGAACTTCTCAGTTTGCATTTTCCCTGGATCTGTCCCAAGTGCCTGCTGGGCTCTGAGACTCACCTGGGTGGGGGCTGTGACAGGGGCTTCTCCATGTAGCGTCTGAGTCCCTCCTGGACGCTTGAAGATGGATCTGGGCTGTGTCACAGACAGGATCTCAGGAGGGCGCCAAGGGCTGGTCCCTGGGCAGAGGTCGGGCTCCACAGACAGGAATCATGTCCTCTCCGGTCCCGGGTTGGACAGTCTGAGGGACCGAGGGAGACAGGATATTTACCGCCCTCCACGCGGTCTCATTAGCCACACCTCACTCTCCTGCTCCAAGCTCTGAGCCCATGATTTCCCTGTGGACACTGGACTGGACAAAGGAAAATTTCTTAATGATTCTCTGATCCCGAAAGACTAGATTAGATGTCAAGTGCATCCAATTTTAGTTACTCCTTTTTCATGAACTCCTGCACCTTCCAGAGCTGTAACCACCCAGCACCTTATTCTCACTCTGTGTTCAAGTTTTCAGTATGTCTGTGACTGAGGAGCCCGTCTTGACTTGTCCTGGATCATTAAGGCACAAATGTGGTATAAGCACAGACAACCCCACACCACCCCCGCCTCAATATGTCCAATAGTGCTATTCCTCTCTCATAAAGCAGAGAACCGAGTTCCTCTATATAAAACCTTAGCCACCACACTCCTTGTTTTCATGGCACTGTTGCAAAAGCAAATGAAGGGCCTCCCCTGTGGCTCAGCAGTTGAGCGCTGGGCTGTGAAGCTGCCCGCAGCCTTTGCAGCGCTGTTCGATCCCCGGCCGCCAGCAAGGGTCCCACATGGCGCGCAGACCACTCCTGCCGCACCCGCTGCTCCCCTCAGCAGTGTACTTCGTCAGTCTGCCTGTTCTTTTCCCCGCTCTGGCTCTGGTGAATCCTCTTCACCCTCCCGCGCTCTGACTGTACCCGGTGCTTGTAGAAATAAATAAATAAATCTTTTTAAAAAAAGGCAAATCGGAATTTCTTTTTTGTTTTTATTGTGATGTGTCTACAGCAGCCTTACGTTTGAAACTCCAGAAGGAAACGACTGTGTTCCTAACCAGCTAAATGTGCAGGTCCAAAGAGTAAAGATTTTTGTAACTGCCGCACTCACTCTGAAGCCCGTGCCCCTCCTCGGCCCCCCAAAGATCAGGCATGTGTCCTGCTTAGCAGCACAGAAAGTGCTAACACCCCGCACCACTGCCAGCACAGGGGCAGCTCTAACAAAATTCCTCCCCTGTCACGGGCATCACCGTCCTCTCAGGGCACCGTCCTCACCCCCAGCCACAGTTGTCTCAGCAACCTCTAAATCTGCGCATACCTCACTGCCAGAGCAGGTCCGTGACAGCCCCAGTGAGGCAGGAGCAGGCAGGACAACAAACTCCAAGTGAGGGTCTCCCGCTGCTTTTCTTGCAGCCTGAGGAAGCGCTTGTAGTTACTTTTGAAGGACACATCTCAGTACTGAAAGTTCTTTTGGAGACAATCGATTTTCCTTAACTTTCCTGTCCTTAATGTCTACTGTGTTGCCACAAAACACAATAGGGATGTTCTCACACCCTGTACCAGATTTTTTCAAGTTTGGCACATTTTTTGGAACTAACATTTTACATCTGTCATTCTAATGGCACATTGGGCTTGCACCAATAGCCTCTCTCCATCCACCAATGTCTCCTCACCAGCTGGGTGCCACACTTGAGCTTGACACATCACTGTGTGTGTAGAACAGGAGAGGAAGGACCTCAACACCCCAGGTTCTTTGTATGTCTTTTATTGTAGAACTATGCTGTGCAAATATATCCTCCCTTTAGTAGGCTGTCTTAGTGTTGTAGTGATGTTTTCTTGTACTGCACAGAACATTTTGTTTTATATACTCCCAATTATTTATGTTCCCCTTTGTTTCCCTTGCTGCTGGAGATGATTCCACAAACACATCTGAAATTTATATTGTACAGTGTTTTGCCCAAGTTTTATTCTATGTGTTATGGGTTTGGGCCTTACATCAAAACTTTTATTCATTTGTTTTTTTCTTTAATATTTATTTATACATTCAAGAGCTGGGGTACAAGCCAGAGATGTGGGGGGTAAGGGGATTCACCAGAGACAGAGCGGGGAACAGAATAGGCAGATTGACCAAAATACACTGCTGAGGGGAGCAGTGGGCGAGACAGGAGAGGTCTGCCACGCCATGAGGGTAGCTCCCTGGCTGGCCGGGGATTGAACTCATGCTGCAGTGGCTGTGGATTTTTATAGTGCAGTGCTTAACCCCTTGTACCACCAGGGAGGCCCAAAACTTTTATTCATTTGAATTGATTTTTGTGTGTTTGCAGATAGAGTCATCTAGTTTCATCTTTTGCGTTGTGCCCAGTGTTCCCAATACCATTTCCTGAAGAGGAGCCTTGCTCCGGTGTATGTTCTTGGCTCCTATTTTGTAGAGTAACTGTTCCTATATGTCTGGTTTGTTTCTGGGTCTTGATTCTATCCCATTGGTCTCTGTGTCTGTTATTGTTCCCAGATCATTTTAACTATCCAGTATTGTTTTACTTATTATAGCTTTATTGTATAGTTTGACT
The DNA here is from genome assembly GCF_014898055.3 of Talpa occidentalis. Lineage (NCBI taxonomy): Eukaryota > Metazoa > Chordata > Mammalia > Eulipotyphla > Talpidae > Talpa > Talpa occidentalis. Next base: position 4,215,256 of record NW_023601212.1, on the reverse strand, counting down.
TCTGGTATTGTGATAATGACATTTTTTCCCTTCTTTGTCAGTTGCTTTGTTTTCCGGGTCTTTGGTGGATCCATATGAATTTCTGTAATGTATGTTTTATTTCTTAAAGTGTGCCATTGATAAATTTCATTTGTTGCATTGACTCTGTGTTAGTGCTTTGTGTAGGGTGTTCATTGTGACCACATTGATTCTTCCAGTCCATGAGCAAGAATAACTTTCCATTTCTCTGTGTCTTTTTGTATCTCTTTTGACAGAGTCTTATAGTTTTCTTTATACATGCCCTTCACATACTCTGTTACGTTTACTAAGTAGGTATTTAACTTTTATTTAATTTAGTGTGATTGTAAGTGGGATCATTTTCTTAATGTTTTCTCTTCTATCTCATTGTTTATACATAGGAAGGCAGCTGATTTTGTTTGTGTTTATATCCTGCCACTGTAACTAAACTTGTTCATTGTTTCAGTTCGATCCAACATCTATGTATACTAAAAACCCTAAAAACAGACATAAATGGAACTCATCCTAAACAATAAAAACTCTTTCTAGGTATTTATTTCTCAAACATCCATCTGAATGTTGGTTTTTTATTCCCACACTATCATACTCAAGAAAACAGACTTAGGACCATCTTTTTTAAATATAAGAAAGCAGTTGAAGCTTGTGCAATCTTTTGTGTATTATGTATGAAGGGACCCCTGAGGTATGTGTGCCTAATTTTGTATGGCTTTTCTAATTTAGTAATTTTACATTTTATTTTGTACCGCAAAAACACTTCATTATTCACTTTGAAATGTTAAGTTAATTTTAATACAAAGCTATTTATTAAAGGAGACACTCCCATTAAATTCTTTCCATTTCCCTAGAGTTTTCCTTTCAATTTATTACACTGAAGTAACCTTACATTATAACATTATATAAATTTCAGTTATGCATGTTTATTAATCACCATATGTATATGTGACTTTTAGTTCACTACTAAAAGTTTAATTTATCTTTCATTATACCGTTGTCCTCTGATTCTGATTTAACCACCTCACTTACCCCATCTTGCTGTTAGCCACTAATTGTTCTTACAGAATTAAAAGTATAATTCATTTTATTGAATTGATCAGTTTATTTTCTTTATCACATAGGAGTGAAATCATATAGAATTTGACTTTCTGTGGTTGGCTTATTTCAGTCAGGATAATTCTGTTTTGCAAATGGTATAATTTTATCTTTTTAATATAAATAGTATTACATTCTCTACAAATACCACATCATGTGGTCTGATTGTTGATAGTGAATAGTAGATAGAAACTTGGATTGTTTCTACCTCTTGGCTATTGTAAGTACCACTTCAGTGAACATGGCTGGCACAGACCTCTTTCAATTAGTGTTTTTTCAGTGTATTTTCCAGATAAGTAACCAGAAGTGAGACAATTGGAACATGGGGAACTCAGCATTTGCAACCAGGTGCCTCAGTGGACAGCAGGGCTGCTGGCTGTGGTGTGGTCATTGCCTGTGGTCATTGCCTGTGGCCACAGCTGTGCAATGTGCACACAGCCCACGTAGGTGCCTCTTTTGTATCCAGGCCAGCTGAGTCCAGAGGTGGAACCCTGTGGACAAACCCAGCTCCATCAGCAGGAGACTCAATCCATGGCAGGAACAACCAGAAGGAGGTCGGGAGGGAGGTGAGGACAACTGAAGACCAATTGGAGCTTCTGTGGAGAGAGAGGGGAGGAGGTGGAGGTGACAGAGTTCACGTCTCAACAAACTGAGACAACACTTAAGTCCCAGACTCCCCACTGCCCACCTCATGCCAAGGTGAACTAGAAGAGAAACAATCAAACTGACCCCCAGCACCCCAGCTGTACACCTGGAAATGAGGTGACATCAATGCTTAGAAACCAAGGAACATCCAAGCACAGGAAGGAAAAACAGTAGCAGAACAGAAGTTCTGGCTCATAAATACAGGAGCGAGAAGCAGAGGAGTCTCAGCGACGTGGAGCAACAACATGAAATACACCCATGAGTTATGGGAGGTGACTCAGGGCAGACGGGCAGCTGCGAGACCTTAGAGAGAAGATAAAGAACCACAGCATCTTCACCAAAGAGATGGACAAGATTAAAGGAACACAAAAGAGTCTCCGAATGCAAATGACCACAAATATAAAGAAAGTTTTATATAGAATTAAACTGGCAGACATAATAACTTCAGAAATAGAGGACCCAAAAGTATAAATCACCCAATTAGGAAAACAGAGAGAAACGAGACAAGGACACAGGAAAAATAAGGAAACACTACAAACAATGTCAGATGCAATTAGAAGTGGAAACATAAGGATAGTGGATAATCCAGAAGGTAAAGGTGAAAGAAGGAGAGATGCTTTTCAAAAAAATCTAGCTGAGAATTTTCCAAACCTGGAGAATGAAATAAGCACAAATATCCAGGAAGCAGTGATAACACCACATTTCAAAGTGAAATGACCTACACCATGACACCCCACAGTTAAATTATAAAAAATCAGAAAAAAAGAAAAAAAATACAGGAGGCCTGAAAATAAGAGAATTTGCAAAGATCTCCAAAGTAGGCTTTCCTCAGATTTTTCCCCAGTCACTCTCCAGGTAAAGAGAGGAAGGATGTGTTCATAATCCTAAATACAAAGACATCCCGCCAAGAATACTGTACCCTGCAGAATTATTCCAGTGTGAATGTGAACGAAAGCTTCCCAGGCAGAGAAGCCAGTGGAGGTTATCACTGTCAGGTCTGCCTGCCTCACCAAAAAGCTGACAAGAGTTCTTCTACAAGAAAGAAAAAATGAAACACAAACCCTGAGCAAAATGACATGAACAGGAGTATTATGGGTCAACAACGAAACACTGAAAGGAAGGAAGGAAGTTACAGAAGTAGGGACAGCTGAATAGTAACCCTGGACACTCATGGATACTTTGTATGTATTTTTCTTCCCTTTCTTCCTATTATTTTGTATGTAGCCAATTTGCTGTTTTAATATTTTACAAAAGAAAAATTTAGCAATTATATTTTTCTTAAAACTGAACCCGTTACTCAGACCAGTTAAAAATAATAATACAGAAAACATATTTATAATGTAAAAAACACTGATGTCAAACTGTGTACATAAGAGAAACCACAGATTATCTCTGACTGAGTGATGACAGGATCATGACTCAGTCCATGGACTGAGCCCTGCTGCTCCCAACCAGACAATCTGAGGACAGCAGCACTGTCATGATGGGGCTGCTGTTCTGCTGAAGAGTCTCACCAGGGCCTGCTTTATGTCCTTGTTTCTGAGACTGTAGATGAAGGGGTTCAGCATGGGGGTGACCACCGTGTACATCACCGAGGCGATTGCACTGTCCCTGGAGTCGTGGGTAGCAGCAGAGCTGAGGTACACACCGAGCCCCGTCCCGTAGAACAGGGAGACCACGGAGAGGTGAGACCCGCAGGTGGAGAAGGCTTTGTACCTGCCGCTCGCTGAGGAGATTTTCAAAACAGAGGACACAATCTTAGAGTAAGAGTAAAGGATGCCACCGAGAGGAATGATTGCCACAACCCCCGCTGCTAAATATATCACCAGCTCATTGAGGAAGGTGTCAGAACAGGCAAGCTGGATCACCTGGTTCAGTTCACAGAAGAAGTGAGGGATTTGCAGCTGTGAGCAAAAGGACAGTCGCAAAACCAGTAAGCTGTGTAACAGAGAATGCAGAAGACTTACCACCCAGGATGCAAGAAGCAGGAGGCCACAGAACTGGGGGTTCATGATGACCATGTAGTGCAGGGGATGGCAGATGGCCACAAACCGGTCGTAGGCCATGGCTGTCAGGAGGAAGGTGTCCAGTCCTCCAAAGAATATGTAGAAAAACACCTGGCTGAGACAGCCCGCGTAGGTTATGGCTTTGTTCTGCGTCTGGATGTTCAGCAGCATCTTGGGGACGGTGGTGGAGGTGAAGCAGATGTCGGCAAAGGACAGGTTGGCGAGGAAGAAGTACATGGGGGTGTGCAGGTGGGGGTCCGTGACGATGGCCAGGATGATGAGGAGATTCCCAGTGAAGGTGACCAAGTACATGGCCAAGAATGCCCAGAAGAGGAGGGGCTGCAGCGAGGCCTCTTCTGAGAGCCCCAGGAGGGTGAACGCTGTGGGGTGGGTTTGGTTTCCTGGCACAGGTCGCTGGTGAACCTGGGGGATGGAGCCAGAAGTGATGGAAACTTCACCACAGCAGAGCAGTCAAGACATGAGTTTAAATGGGGTGATTTCATTTTAAATACATTCAGTTGATCAATTTCATCTTATCGAGCTAGTGCCTCTTACCTGATGCTGAAAATAATTAGCCATGGGTACATCTAATACAAGCATTTTTCCAAGTCAAAATTTTCTTTGAAAATTTCCTGAGTTCTTCTTTTAAATACGTTTGACTAATTATATTATCCAAGTATTGTTGGAATCATAGAGAAAAAGCATTGAGACTGACTTTGAAAAATCCTGGCCCTAGGGCCTCCTGGTGGCCTAGAGGTTAACTCTCAGCACTATGCAACATCCTGGTTCAATCCCCAGCCAGGGAGCTACCCACATGGTGCAGCAGACCTCTCCTTTTCACCAACTGCTCCCCTGCAGTGTATTTCAATAGATCTGACTGTCCTGCTCCCCACTATTATCCTGTGAGTCCTCTTACCCCCCACTCCTCTGGCCTGTACCCCAGTGTTCTATGCATACATAATAAGTAAATAAATCCTTTTTAAAAAAAAGAGAGAAAGAAAATCCTAGCCCAAACAAGTTTTCTTCTAAGTAGGTGTGTGGTCTTGGTAAATAAATTTCATATGGTGATTATTTGTTAAGTAAAATAATGCAGTTGGACGAAGAGGTGGATTCTAGAGGAAACGTGATAATCACTTCCGATTTTGAGTCTTTGAACAAATTTTGAAGTCAACAGGATTTTTTTATATAGGAGACATCACGTGGTAACAATGTATGCCTGAGCACATTGGGCTTGGGAATAGCCAGTGTTCCTGGCATAGTGACAGAACCAAGTAGGGGTTGACAGGAGGGGCACTCCAGGTAGGGGGTGAGATGAGAGGTTGGCAGAAGACCCTAACATCCTATTGCCGTGCGAAGTTCCTGCCTGTCACACTGTACATTTGCTGATCTCTAGTGTGTGGTTGTGTTACATGTGCTGTGCCAAACTGTAATGTCTTTCCTCACATTTCATCTAAATTCCGAATGCTAGATTGTAGAAGACAGCTTCAATGGGACAGATGTCGATCTGTGCTTCCTTTACCTGTAATAAGGATTATTTCCCTTATTTCAGCCACACACACACTTTCTGATCCACTTTGTGGGATTTTTTTTTTTTTTAATAGAGGCATTGTTTTTATATTTATTTATTTGTTTGTTTTTGTTTATACAAGCACTGGGTACAGTCAGAAGCGCGGGAGGTGAGAAAATTCACCAGAGCCAGAGCGGGGAGCAGAGCAGGCAGAAGGACCGAAGTACACTGCTGGGGGGAGCAGCGGGCCGCAGGAGAGGTCTGCGCGCCATGCGGGACCCTCCTCCGGTGGCCAGGGAGCAGCCGGGGATCGAACCGCGCCGCAGAGGCGCGGGCAGCTTCGCAACCCAGCGCTCAACAGCTTGCCACGGGGAGGCCCCACTTTTAGGGCATTTGTCCTGTGCATTGAAGCACAGCTGAGAATTGTAAATCAAATCACTGAGGACAACGAAAATAGAAGTGTTTACTTTTCAAAGAATCAGCTCTCCAGAAATGTTGTAAAGAGTTGTTATTTACCTCTGCATTTTACACGCTGGATACCTAACACACAGAAACTCGCCCTGTATCCTTATTTATTTATTCATTTATATTTTGTAACTGAGGTAGTACTGGGGTACCACCAGGTATGGCCACCAGAGTGCACCCACACCCACTCACCCATATTCCACACCCCAGGCCATTGTTCTCTTTCCCACCTCATTCTTCCATTTCCCCCGGTGCCCCCTCTATGTCTCAGCTCTGTAGTCAGCCATCAAGGGTTAGTTTTCACGTTGTATTAATCTGTTCATTTATTTACTTTATATTCTACATATTAGTCACACCGTCCTTTGCTTTATCATGACTTATTTCCCAACATTATTATTTCAAGCTCCATTCATGTTGCCACAAGTGGCATGAGTTCATCTTTTTCTTGCTGTGTGGTAATCCGTGTGTGTGTACACTACAACTCATCTTGCTCTATTCACATGTTAGGATGTTTCCACTATAATAAATAGTGCTGCAATAAAACAGCAGAGCAAATTTCTTTCCAATTAGTTTTTTTAAATATTATAGACAGATGCCTAGGAGTGGAATGACTGGGTCAAATGGCAGTTCATGTTTACGCTTTGAGACACGTCCTCACTGCTCGCAGTAAGGGCTGGACCAGGCTGCACTACCCGCCGCGGTGAGTGTGGCCCACTGCCCTGCATCTGAAGCATCCCTTCAGGGTCAGTTCCTGTGTACCATCTGCTTCTTGGCAGGCCCAGTTACCCTCAACTGAACTGGACTAAGATGATTGGGAGATAAATGAGTAGATGATCAA